>NC_052355.1:37324715-37484280 GCF_009727055.1 Benincasa hispida | reverse complement strand
AATGGTGCGCTGAAAGGAGAAGAGGCACCGAAGAGAAGAAGAAAAAGCAAAGCAGAGGGTTGCAAGCCCCGAGAAGGATGGAGAGTCGACTCCGTAAGGGAGGATAAGGGGGTAACGGCGTAATTGATGGAGCTGCCGCAACCTGAAGCAACACAATTAGTTGCGACGAACGAAAGAGAAGAAACAGAGGGAACCCTCCTAATACGGCGTCGCAAAGAGAATGTGCCGTAAGGGTCTAGCATTGATCCTCAACAATTAATGTCAGCACTAGAAGAGGAGGAAAGAAGCAGAAAAAAAGAAGAAGAGAAGCAAGAAAAGATGAAGCAGGGCAAGCTCATCATCACAAAAGGGAACAGAAGAAGAATATTCGAATTTGAAGAAATGCGAAGAAATAAACGAGCTTGCCCAACTTGAAGGGATCCGGAAGCGCGAGAAGGATCAGCGCATATTACTGGCCTCTGAGCAATTCGAAGAAGAGTTTGTGAGAGAAGAGAAAGAGGCAGAAGAAGAAGAAAGGAGAAAGAAGGAAGAAGAGGAAAGACTGCGTTTGAAAGAGAAGAGGAGGAAGCGTGAAGCTAACAAAAAGCGCTTGTATAAAAGTAAGGGCAAAGAACTTGCTGAACACGAGAAAGAGGAACAACACAGGAGCAGAAAAAGAGATTAAGGCAAGCAACCCGCTTTGCACAAGCAAAAGGCAAAGATGTAGCAGAGAACAACGAGCCTGCATCGGCCAAGAAACGATCATCTAAGAGAAAGGAGAATGATGATATGCTGATCGTGATGGGCTTCTACCCTGCGCCAACTCCACTGCCTGATCTCATCACGAGTGTCATTGTGAAGCATAGGTGGGACACTTTCTATCAGTGCCCATCCATCATTGTGCCTCAGGTAGTGCGGGACTTCTATCGCGGGCGTCTGCACGGAAATAGGGATGCGGTGACTTTCAAGGGAGAGGCAGTACACTTCAGTGCAAAGGACATCAATGGACTTTATCAAATGAGGGAAAACCCTGATGCACCAGGGAACAAGATCATTGATGATCCTACAGAAGAACTGATGAAAAACGCGCTGAAGATGCTAGCACAACCAGGTATAGATGGACAATCTCCCCTAAAGGCATCCGCACTCTAGAGTTTAAGTCTTTGCTGCTGGAGGGAAGGCTCTGGGTTTATTTGGTCAAGAAGTGGGTAATCCCAACAATGCATGACAGAACTGTATCAATGGATCAGGTGATGGCCACATATTGTATTGCGCGCGGCATTCCTATTGACATGGGAAGGTTGATTACAGGGCAGATCAGAGCACTAGTGGGGTATATATGGGGGCAGTACTTCTTCCCGTGGATAGTCTCAAGTTTATGTCTAAGTGCGGGTGTAGGCATTGATGAGGAGCTCATATCAAAAGTTCACGGCCTTATCAACATTAAAATTCTGAGGATGCTCCTCAAGGATTCCCTACATTGCCCGGAACTACCAGCAAAGAGACCTGCGATTAATTTGAATGTGTCGTAGGAACCTAGACCAAAAAGAAGAAAAAGAGAAGATAAGGGAAAAGAAAGGGTACATGAGTCATTGGCACATGATCCAGAGCCCATAAAACCTCTTCCCTTAGTCATCAGATCTCCGAGTCCTCTAAGCCCGCAAGCGCAAACCTCCTCCCCTCTTCGTGAACCGATTACCAATCTTCCTCTTATCCCCAACTCTTCTATTCAACCAGCAGCCCCACCTTCACCAACAACTTCATCACCACATCCCACTATCCCACCACCGCAAGTTGATGACCCACACGCTTTGGGTAAAGGCACATCTACCCAACCCCAAAACGGTGTTGGCGAGACATCGCAGGCACGACCATCCTCCACCTCCTTGGCTGCTGAGCTAGCTGAAATGAGAACCCTCTTTGCCCAACAGCAAGAACTTGTCTCTCAGCAGCATCACTTCTTCAACCATCGATTTGAGGTAGTAATGGAGTGCATTGATAAGATTCAACGCAGTGCTGCAACTTCAAGAGAAGCACTCATCAATATCCAACGCAGTATACACAGAATCTTCCAACACCAGCGGTAGATAGCAGAGTGCAATTAAGAATACTTCAACTTTCTCACCGCCTATCTGCATGGTCCGATGGTGCCTCCACATCTAATGCAGCCCTTTATTTTTTACGATGGCTCTGTTGCACCGCCTCAATACCCTCCACCAGATCCCCCTGCTCTTCAACCTTAGTTTTTATTCTTTCTTCAATTTTAAGTTTTAATGAGGCCATTCTTTAATTGTATTCAATTCTTTTATTATTTTGTAACTTTACCAAATTCTTTGACTCTTGTATAGGAATGAGAAAATTTTATTTGTAATGCGATCATTTATAATATATTTGCATACTTTGTTAATAGTCAATACAACCAAAATACATAATTTCCTCTACTTTTAGCCTGTGCCTCTTTCTTTATCTTCCTTTGTTAATCTTTGTTATATTTGTACTCTTTTATTTTTATGATCTTCATTGCGTGGCTATGATGTATTATATATTACACTTAGAAACATTTCCTATATCTAGTAAATTCTGACTACCACTTCGTTAACTCTTAGTTTAGCAGTACTTTACCTTTTATCTTTCAAAGTCCTGCTCAAACCTTCTTTTTGAAATTTTCTTCTAAGTGTTTGTCTAGTCTATCCAAAAAACGCAATGAGGACCTTGCTCATCTTTAAATTTGGGGGTGGGGAAGGTCTGAGTAGATAAACTCAGAAGTATGCAGTATTTCAAAAAATGCATCTACTTTCATTTGAAAAAAGAAATAAAAACAAAAACAAAAACGAAATTTTTATGCAAAACTCCAATGTCAGCGCAAGGGAAAATTTCAAAACTGTTCCCAACCTGATAAGAGTTTAGTTGTAAAAGGAGCCTACTCGTAGTTGGATGTTCGCATGACACCCGTAGGAGCAAGACAAAACGAAGGTGGGTTTCCAAGAACAACGTAGTATAAGCCAAAAAAGAAAAAATAAGGCAAGGGACAACTCCTCTGATTATCATGAATTAAAGTTAGAATTGGCACACTACCATAGTTGGATGTTCACATGACACCCATGGGGACAAGCCAAAACGAAGAGTGTAACCATGACCAACTGTCTCTAAGTGAATAAGTGACACAAAGTTTTGCTCACAGCATATAGTTACATCAAGTTGTTTTGATAAAGAAGGGATAAACATCCTACTTTGAAAACTAGAAAAGTGTCTTTGAGCAGGATTTTGTTACATAGAAGAATAAAGTAGGGCTTTCTAAGAATTAGCAAGGATAGAAGAAAAGTGCGATGTCAGAGAATGTGCCTAAGTGTAACATTCAGAGCAACCAATCGTCGCAGAAATATAGGATAGAAATGGAGCATGATTGCCTTAGTAGAAGATATGCTTGAGGACAAGCATATATCTAAATTTGGGGGTGTGATAACTTGTAGAAATACAAGTTATTTATGTCATCTTATCTAGATATTGCGGCCAAAAGTTAGTAATTATGCGCCAATGGTATGAAAATTAACTTAGTATGACAATAATTATAAATGTTTGCAATTACACCCACTAAAGCAAAAAAGATGGAGGACAAGCCAAACTTTACTCTGTTTTGCAGGAGACCAAGTCACCGCTTGTGCTCAAGGCTCACGAGAAACTAATCAACGCTTCTCTGTCACATTGCGCCCGTCGATCAACCATGAAGAGACGATTACCGAAGTAACGGCGTAATGCGACAGTCGGTCCAGAGTTATGCTTCGACTGCATGCGGTAATAAAAACAAACATCGCATGCAGACCCATGATCGAAAGATGCAGTTGAGCAATGCAAAGACGGAGGATTGAGACACGTGTACAACTAACCGTTGTGCAGATTTGACGGTCCGATTGCATAATAGAAGGAATAATATCCCTCCATCTTCGGAATTTCCATAACAAAAGTGGGGACCACAAGGCTGGAGTCAAAGGATCTGCTTCTATAAATACCCTAGCAATTTCAGAGAAAAATATGCTATTTGATACTGGGCTAAGTGCTGTAAGATTTTAGAGAGAAAAAGGCTGAGCTGAGTGCTGAAAAGAAGAAATCTGGGAAGAGAAAGAGATAAGGCCGAGAGGTAAATCTCAAATCCAACCAATTATATACCCGATCGAAGCTCTGTGCAGAAACCCCTACTAGCGGTGGAGCAAACCTGAGAGGGAAGCTCTTCCTGCCATCAAAACCATCTTATTCGGCAAGCAGATCTCCATTGAATCTATGCCAAGACATTGGCACCTGATTGTATCTGTTCTATCTCTCTTTCACTGTATTCCATGTTTTCTTAATCTCTACATTCACACATCATGTATCAAACACTTAGTAGAAATATTAAATGTTTTGATAGATTTCATTTACCATTCTCTGTCTATTTTCGTTCACCCATTAGTCACTTTCTCCATGATGTTTTCTTAATCTCTTGATGAGCAATATGAATCATCAAGAACTTAATATGTATTAAAGTTATCAAATACGTTTAGCTAAAGCATGCTAGACATCATCTTCACCTGTGAGAGCAGAAGTGAAGATGTCATTCTAATCTATCGAGAGAAGGTCAGAATAGTGCGTTAACTAAAGCGAGTAGTACTTCCAAACATGGAAGCAACCTTGCGTTCATTACGTTAAACTCTATTTCACCACAGAAATGTGGAAAACGCGGCCAATCACTGAGAGGTGTACGCCAAGAGAAGAACGGAATAGTATTTATACCTTCAATTCAATTAAGAATTTGCGTTGTTTGTAATACTTATCTTTCTCTTTCTAATCTGTTCACAAGACTTGTCGTCGCATCCCACGTCTTTGCACAATCTTCACAACTAGCCTTAATCCTAGTATCTTGCACATAAAGCCTGTATCTTGTAACATCTAGTTGAGGTTTATTATATTTCCATGTTTTATCGCATTCTACTGCTTTCCTTTATTTTACTGTAATTTACATACTGTACACACTTTTATAAAGAATTGAAAAAACCCGGTCGCATGTACCATGAACATACCACAATAATCGGCACCACTTCCTCGTGTTCGACCTCGGATCACACCGAGAAACTTGCGGTGGAATTACACTTGGTTCCATCGTAAGGAAACTTGTGACAACGTAGGGCATACTACTTGAGCATCTCTAATTAACGCATAAATAGTAGTAGTATCGCATCATCATGAGCATTGAATATCGTACATACAAATCGCGTTACATACGTTAACTGCCAGACATTTCACTAAAGATCGACAGTTGAACTCTTCTTGTCATAGATATATTACTATGTCCATTGGATATATCCAATTATCAGTACGATAACCATTCACAGATGCTCGTAATTACAGCAGTCCAATTTACCCTTTTTCCCCTGTAATTACATCTTCCTCTTTAAGTACCACTGATCCCTCTAATGAACAATACAACATAGTTCTACTATGTGTGAACACCTCTCGGGCCATGAAGGTGTGTGGCGCCATATCGTTCAAGCCCGGGATCAGCTATTAAGAGAGCAATCTATCTACTTAGCCCTGCTTTGGGGAAGGAGTGAACTCCATCTTGTGAAGCTGAGTTCCCAGCTCCTAAATCAGATGAATCCCCAAAATGGTAGGTTTGAGTCGGCGTTCTGGCCACTCGCACCCATGCAAATCAAAGGATCGCCTTCAATGGCAGGAGTTCCCAACTCACTCAGGATTGAGATCATGTTATCTATGGTCATCCTAGTGAAGTGAAGTCTCAGTCATGAACGATGTTATATGACAAGACATTAACACTTCGAGGTCAAGTCTTATTACAAACTCTTTGTATAGGATGCCCCCACTCACATGTCCACTACACGAATGATCAAGATCAGACCATCTGTACAAGTCACAACATTTGTAACAATTCCACAAAGTGGGTCGCGTCCGTAGTGTTACCAGGATAAGGTTTCCCTCCTACATTCATATACTATAGAGTATTTTTATTGTCACTTAAGACATGATCCACTTGTATGTCACTACATACATGCTTAAGTTATATAAAGACAACCAGTGATATTAAGTTTATTGGTTTGTGGTAAAATAAAAAACATCTAATTGTGCAAAGTCAAGTAGTGAAGTAAATATCATTTATATTATACATCACAAATGTTCGTACAAAGTTATTTACAAACTACAGGACACGAAACTTTAGAGCACAAACCCCAATACGATCCACAATCGTTTAGCTAACTCCAAGTTGTCACATTGTAAATCTGATTTACTTGACAACTTCTCCGTGAGAATTTTTCGAGAGTGGAAATCTCAAAATCACCATTTTGCAAATCTTATTTCTTTTCATTTTAAAATTAGGAAAACATTTTTCCTTTTATCTCACGATTACCACGAAACTACCATTAACCTCCTACTCAATTGGTTATTAGAGAAAAAGAGATAATTATTCAATAATTAATATTATTATAAATATAAATGATAACTAACTTACCGTAATATATTTATAACCTATAGTTTCAATATTTCATCTCATGAAACAAATAAACCATACGTTTTTTTTATATTCCATGGCACTTAATATAAATCTCATTTACATTAACCCTTCACTAGATGTATCTCATACATCATACCGATCATATCATATATGATTGAATTACCTCTTGTCAATTTGAACATTTCAAATCAACACGAAGAACTGATCCTCAACTTGAATCCATTGAGCTACCAAGGGGATCTTATGGACCTGTAGCTCGAAGCTCTAACAGTACGTGAATAACTAACTAAACTCCTTAGTCATGGAATCCATCATTCGTTAACTGCCAGGCATTCCACTAAAGACTGACAGCTGAACTCTTCTTACTATAGATATATTATGTGTCCATCTTAACTAATCAATAGTGCGACAACCCTTCATAGATCGCTCGTAAGTACAACTTAACCAATAACCGTTATGTCCCTGTAGTTACATCTAATTCCTTAAGTACCACTGAATCCTCTAATGAACATAAGTCATAGTCCTACTATGATTGAGTCCTCTCTTCCAAAGAAAAGTTGTGGCCACTATGTTCAAGCCCCGAAATCAGCCCTTAAGGGAGCAATCTATCTACTTACCCCTGCTTCAGGGAAGGAGTGAATTCCATCTTATGTAAGTGAGTTCCCAGCTCCAGATCAAACAAGTCCCCAAAAAGGTAGGCATGTTGAGTTGGCAATCTGGCCACTCTCACCCATACTAATCCAAGGACCGCCCTTAAAGGCAGGAGTTCCCAAAACACTCAAGATTGAGGTTGTGTCACCTATGGTTGTTTAGGTGGGATGTAAGTCTCCAGTATCAACGGCGTTATATATAGAGTCTAGTCATCTCTTAGTCTGGTCTTATACAAACTCTTTGTACAGGACACCCCCGCTTGCATGTCTCCAAATGAATGGTCAGGATCTACCATCTGTAGTAGTTTACAACACTTGCAAACCTCTATAAAGTAGGTTGTATCCGTAGTGTCACAAGGATCAGGTATCCCACCTTAATCCTTATACTACAAACCTATTTAGGTTATCACGTAAGGCATGATCTACTTATATATCTCATATACATGTTTAAGTTTACATAAGATAACCATGGAGCTTTGTTTATTGGATATGAGTAAATGTCAGAATGAAATAATAGTTATTTTATTCATAAAACAATGTGTATAATTACAAAAAACGAGACTCCAGGAGAATTAGGACACCAATCCCAACACCAGACTCATTAGTAAAAATTTGTTGTGTTGGGATATCAATTTTTTAGGAACATTTGCAGCTAGTATATGTGACTTAGTTACTTTCCTTACTGTTGGATCGACACCAGCATGCAGCGAAAGAGTTCAGGATCCATAAGCACTCTAATTCATTAATTTTGGTAGAAAAGAAACATGCTAAAATAGAGTTTAATGGGTTTCAAGAACATACCTTGGCCGAACCATTGAAATCCTGATTTCCAGCTGCAAATTCCTCCAAATCTTTGTGTAGACCCCACAAGATCTTCCCTACTATTCTCTTGGTGCTCTAGATTAAGTTGTGGGACTCAAAATAAGCTGGAATCAAAGGGAATTTGGAGAAAGCTCACTTCAACAACCCATTGAAGAACATGTTCTTCTTCAAGAATTTTTCGGGAAAAATTTTATCAGTTGCTCTATGATAACTTGTAGAAATACAAGTTATTTATACTGCTTATTTAGATATTGTGGTTAAAAAAGAGGAAAGTTGCGTCAATTGTATGAAAATTGGCTAAGAAATACAATAATTATAAATTGACGTCAATACACCCACTAACACCATTGCGATGGTAGAAAAGAATATTTCAATTCTGTTTTGCAGGAAATTCAGTCACCGTATGCGCTCATGGCTCAAGAGAAAAAGATTAACGCATCTACATTGCATTACGTCCATCATTCAGGAATGAATAGACGATCAACGCAATGACGGCGCATGCAACAATCGATCAAGAGCTTGATGATCAAGCAACTTCAACCGCATGCGGTAATAAAAAACAACACCGCATGCGGGCACACGATCGAAAGATGCAAATGAGCAACGCAATCACGAAGGATTTTGACAAGTGTACAACTAACCATTGTGCATTTTCGACGGACTAATTGCATAACAGAAGGAATACTTATTCCACCTTTTTTGGAATTTCCATAACAATAAAGTGGGGACCACAAGTCAGAGAGTCAAAGCTTTCATCTATAAAGACCCTCAAAGAATTCACTGAAAAATATACTTGATACGGAATAATTGATACGAGGCTATTGAGAGAGTGGCTGATCTGAGTTCTAATCGGAGAAGATCCAAGAAGAAAAGAGACAAGGCCAAGAGGTGAGTCTCAGGGCGAATCATTCCAAATCCCCGCCGTGAAGCTCTGTACCTAGATCAATCTACCGGTTGAGCAAGCCTGAGAGGGAAGCTCATCCTTCCATTCACTCCATCTACGTCGGCAAGCAATATCTCCATCCAGATCGGTGTCAAGACATTGACACTCTTCTGTATCTGTTTCTAACTCTTATTCATCAATTGTATTTCATCTTCTTAGTCTAAATCATTCACAACCATGTATCAGACGCTTGATTTTATAATTAAATGTAATGATCACTTTCATTTCCACATTTCTGTCTATTTTCGTTCCTCCATTAATTTCTTTCTCCATGATGTTTTCTTGATCCCATAGTGATTAATATGAATTAGACAAGTAACTTAATCTGTGCTAAAGAAATCGGGATGTTTAGCTAGAGCATGCTAGACAGCATCTGCACCTGCGAGAGCAGAAGTGAAGATGCCATTCTGATCTGTCGAGAGAAGGTTAGAAGAATGCATTAACTAAAGCAAGAAGTACTTCCAGAGATGGAAGCAACCTTGCATTCACTATGTTTGTCCCTGTTTCACCACAGAGATGTGGGAAATGCGGCTGATCACCGAGAGGTGTACGCCAAGGGAAAGCGGAGCCGTACTTATATCTTTAACGCAATTAAGAAACTTGCGATGTTTATATTAATTATCCTTTCTCTTTCTGCTTCGCACATAAGCCTTGCCACCACATAACACGACCTTTGTATAATCTTCACAGTCAGTCTCAACCTCGGTATCTTGTATCATGTAACTTGTATCTTGTATCATCATAGCTTAGGTTTATTTTATCGCACTTTACTTTTATCGCATTTTACTTTATTATCGCATTTTTATCGCTTATCTTTACTTTACTGCACAATTTACTTTATCGCATGTACAAACCACACTTTTGTTGAATTGAAAAATCCTCGGTCGCATATATCACGAACATAACACAATCAACCTAAAACAATCCCTGTGTTCGACCTTGGATCACTCCGAGAAACTTGCAGTGAAATTATACTTGGTTTCAACACAAGGAAACTTGTGACAACGCATAGCATACTACAAGCATATCATTAATAACGCATACATCTAGAAGTAGTATCGCATATCATCGCAATCATCCATGTGTTGTATGACATAAGAAGATAAATTTTATTCATTCATATTCATATTTGTCCACATACTTAAAATAGAAGCATCAATTTTTATGTCAACAAGTTTATGGATTAAATTTTATGCGTTACACTCTACCTCAACTTCACTCCAATCTCTTCAATATATTGCAGACTATCATACAAAGAGATTTGTTGCATGGAATGCAGCTCATGCTTGGAGTTATTAAAGCTTGAAGGTGGTAGGTTTCTAGTGAGCAAGTTGAAGATGAAGATGGAAAAACCCATTTTTCCTTTTTTTTTTTTTTTGTGTAATTCTATTTCTAAAATCAAAATTTATTAATTTTACAAATTAATTTTCTAATAAAATTAATAAATAATTATTTAAAAATTTTAAATAATTCTAATTAGTTTAATATCAAATATTAAANTAATTTTCTAATAAAATTAATAAATAATTATTTAAAAATTTTAAATAATTCTAATTAGTTTAATATCAAATATTAAATTAATTTTTACACAAATTTATCTTCATATATTTAAATATATTTTCTCCAATTTCGTTTTATTCTAATTTGAACGTTTCAAATTAACTTATCATGCTACTCTAGAGCTAATCCATTTCCGAGCTAATAGAGGGACCTCATGGACCTACAGATCTTGGGCTCCAACGATCCGAGATTAATCGGCTAAACTCATTAGATCGATCTAACCTCATTCGTTAACTAATGGGTCACTCCAATAACCTTGGATCTTGCGGAAGCAAGAACATCTATTGGGCGGAATAGAGATAACACAGTGTAAAAGCCTTGGGAAGCAAGGAATTGCTACCAGACTCTCTACCCTTATTTTCATTGTCATTTTGTACTCTGCACTTATTTATAGAAATGGGAATTGCATCTTTATATATGTTCACTCTCTGTACATTACGCATGAGTAGCTAAATCTGTCGAATGGGTTGAGAAGCACTTAGCTAGCATAACCTGGGATCTTCATTCTACATGATTATCTTGTATTATGTATGTGTCATTCGTTCATTAGAGATACTCGAAAGGGTAGTCTAAGGATAGAATCTAGGCTTGGAAAAGTCAGATTAGAATCTAGGCTCGGAAGAGTCAGATTAGAAACGCATAATCAAGAGATAGAAGCTTAGGAATAAGTTCTGTTTGCTATTGACGCATCGCATACACCCTAGAGATAGGCTATGATTGTATGCGGTCACCTTGTCCTTGTGTGCATCTTGCATCATCGTATAGGCAAGAAGTAGAGACTTAGGAATAAGCTCTATAGATATTATCGCATTCATCGCATGTGTCCTAAAATTAGGAGTCATCGCATTTGCATTGGAAAATGAGTTACGGTCGCATGAGTGTAGCATGATCGCATAGCTTGAACGCATTCTCGGGAAATGCTAACTAAAGGCCTTATCGACCCGTTCTTCCACATACTCGGTGTATCTGTCACATAATTACTCTTTTCTCAAATCCGCCACATACTTTTATACTGTAAACAACAAACCAACCAACTCCTTGATTTATTTGTTACCGCAATGTGATCTAAAAATTACCACCGCATATTGTTTTTCTTAGTCCCTGAGTTTGACCATGGGCTTACCAGGCAACTTAGTAGGATTTATACTTGGATCTTGCTGAGAAAACTTGCTTGCACAATGCATTTCCACCAATGCAATCCTTACCATTATTTCATCGCATAAAATAACGCATCAAGTTTTGAAAACCCAACATTTACATTTATAAATATATCTGGTAACTGATTTGTTATATTTTTCAAATGAATTATTTTCTAAACTTCAAGTTCACATTGATCTGTATGGAGATCTAAATGAGACAATAACGATGCATTCCATGTAATTTCTTTTTCAAATTTCTTAATTTCTCCCCCGAAAGTTGGAAATTTTGTCTCATTAAAATGACAATCAGCAAATCATACGGTAAATACATCACCCATCAGCAAAATAGCATGTCCCTATACAAATGAAGGAAGCTTTGCTCTCATAAGTAATGGTCTTGCAATTAATTGCCAATGTTTTATAAATGATTTTGCTAAACCATTTTATGTATGAACATGAGCTACAGGATGTTCAACACTTATCCCAATTGACATACAATAATTATCAAAAGCTCGGGATGTAAACTTAAGCAGCATTATCAAGATGAATTAACTTAATTGTATAATCAAGAAATTGTGCATTTAACTTAATTATTTAAGCAAGTAATCTTGTAAATGCAAGATTACAACTTGATAATAAGCACACGTGTGACTATCTCCTGGATGCATCAATTAATACCATAAAATATATAAATGGTCCACTTGGTTGGTTAATAGGTCCACATGTTCTAAAAATGCAGGTGATTCAGTTTCCACTTTAGCTAGTGATGGTCTAATTATTAATTTGCCTTGAAAGCAAGCATCATATGATAATTAATTAGATTGAAGAATCTCCTGGCTCTTCAATAGGTGTCCATTTGAATTCTCAATAATTCTTCTCATCATTATAGACCTTGGATAACCCAATCTATCATGTCAAATAGCAAATATATCTGGATTCACGAACTTCAGGTTCATTGTTGCATATGTTTCAATTACTCGTATATGAGTATAATACAATCTAGAAGATAAAACAGACAACTTTTCCAATATACGTTTTTTATTTGAGACAATAGAGATAATATATAAATATCCACATTATTCTGACTATCAGTCTCAATATGATAACCATTGCAATGTATATCTTTAAACCTTAGAAGATTTCTCTTTGATTAACTAGAAAACAATGCATTGTCAATTATAAATTTTGTCCCTCTAGGCAAAATAATATTTTCTTTCCTAAAACCTAGGATCAACTTTGCAGATTTGATATTGTATTTACTTTTTCTTTCAGCATTATCAATTTGGAAAATTATTTTTTATTTGTAAGTATTGTGTGTGTATAGTTGCACTGTCTGCTAGACATAGATCTTCTTTGCTCAATTTTTAATCACCCAACATATGCAAATGATCAAATGATCCATGTTTTTTCATTAGAAGAAAATAATTACAATAATAAAAACAACACTTAAAATATACAAAAGTTACTAAAAAATGAAAATAGATAAAAGAAAGCAACAACATTAAGTCTAGATATTCTCAAAGTCAAAAGAAACACTTGAAGTTCTATCAATTGTGCCAATCTTCTCTTCAAGAGATTCAAAGAAGTCCGCTACATCCAAATTTGTCATTTAAGATGGGTCAAATATTTCATTATCCTAGTATGCAAAATTTGTTTCCACATTTTTCTCTTTTTCCTTTAGGGAGGCTTGATAGAGGTCAACTAAGTATTTTGACGTACGACAAATACGTGACCAATGTCCAATCATGCCGTATCAGAAGCATTTATTTTCAACGCTCTTTTGAACTCTTATCTTGTGGAACTTTTCCTTTGTGATAATCATTTTTGTGGTTTTTTTAAAAAAAAAATTGAATTATTAGAACGACCATCACGAAAATAATAAATATTTCTTCCTCTGCCACGATCACGATCTCGACCACGACCACGAATATTAATATTAATAGCATTCACTTTAGTGAATGGTGTTGTTCCAGTTGGTCAAGATTCGGGATTCTTCATCAATAACTCATTATTTGTTCAATCACGAGAAGACATGAAATTAATTCAGAATATTGTTTAAAACCTTTTTCTCGATATTGCTACTGTAGGAGCATATTCGAGACATGAAATGTAGAAAATGTCTTCTCTAACATATCAACATCAGTAATTTTCTTTTTGCATAACAACAATTTTGAACTAATTTTAAATAATGCGGAATTGTAATCACTTACTGATTTAAAATCTTGTAGCCTTAAATGCATCCATTCATAATGAGCTTTAGGAAGAATAATTATTTTTTTATGATCATACCTTTCTTTCAAAATTTTTCACAAGATATGAGGATATTTTATTGTAAGATACTCCATTTTTAATCCCTATTGGAGATGATGACGAAGGAAAATCATAGCTTTTACTTTGTCTTAACTAGATGTCGTATTTTCTTCTTTAATTGTTTCTCTCAAGTTCATAGCATCCAAGTGAATTTTGGTATTGAGCACCCATGAAAAATAATTATTGTCATTAATGTCAAGGGTTGTGAATTTTAATTTTGTAAGGTTTGTCATGACAACACTATTACAAAATATTTTATTTACATTAGAAATTTAATATGTACTAAATATTACCTTTAGAACCTATCTTCAATGGTAGAAGCAATAGAAGCTCATGTTGATAACGTGATGTGAAATTGAGAAGCACAACGGATATAGAGAAAATATAATATAATAATAATAATAAATAAATAAATCTAATAAAATAACTAAAATTATGAAAATTTAGTAGAAATTTGAAGTAGATTTTTTACTGTTATTTTAAGATCCACCAAATGTCATTATAGGCAAAGTTATAAGTAGGATGTACTCTTACATTGATACCAAACATGAATACAAGGCATCAACAATAGACACATGGCTTTTAGGGCACTAAGAGGTATCTATTTTTTATAATATTTATAATATAAAGAATAATTTTTTCGTATTTATTTTTTATTGATAATTAATAATTTCATTTAAATCAAGATTTTATGATGAATAGGGAGAGTGAAAAAAATTAATTGTTTAATAGAAATTTCACGCTAATCTAAACAAAGTTAGGTAAATGGCAGTTTTTCCTTTATTCATACGTAAATCGAGGTAAGTTCGATGTGGATGTCAAATATATCAGGCAGTTCAGTCGGAAATACACATTTCAAACAATTCGCCCGACCGTTCTTCAGTTTTTTAAAATAAAAAACGGTCGCCGACCGAAAACTTTTAAATCCGGTCGGCCGATGTTAGTTTGGCTGGTTTTTGGCCGATTCCTCGGTTTGGTTTGCACACCTCTACTAATTATCATGTTTAGTAAATTAATATTAAATTGGTATAATTAAATTATATGAAAAAATGGATTATCAACTAAATTATCTTTTATATTCATATTTAATTTATAATTTACTATATAATTATTTGAAAAAATATATGATTTGAATTAGAACTAATTTTGTTTAATACAAATCTTTTATAAAATATTTTTTTTAAAAAAAAGTAATTGTTATAAGAAACTAAATCAAATAAAATTTGAAAATAGTGAGAAAATAAATTATGGAAGGATAAATTTGAGATAGGTAAGAGAAGATACCAAATTTTTAGGAAAGTTAAAATCTAAAAACTCTATCAAATAACTTTAGCACATTAGAATAGGTTTAGAAGTGATTCGTGATAGATTAATAAATAAGTTGGTCTACCAAACCGCCTCTCATTAAATCGTTTTTTATGATTGTAAAAATAATCTCAAACGAGACCAAAGTTTGGTCTGCTTGTTTTTGTTCAAAACTACAACTTTTAAATTTGGGTTGATTTGACTTAGGATTGAGCTTAAAGATTGTGGGGGTGGTTCTTTTCTTTTCTTTTCTTTTTTTTAATTGTGGGTGGATTTCTACTATTTTCCATTTCTTATTATCATGTCACATGAGTGGAGTCATCAAATCTTAACTTTGTTACCAACCAATTTATCGTCTTAGAATTTTGTATTTTATAACGGGTAATTATCCTAAGTTCTTCTCTTTTAATAATTCTTTGGATTATCGATTGCAGGGATTTTAGGGCAATGAGAAAATTAGGATTACAAACGATAGTTTTTCTTCTATCGCAAGCAAAAGAACAATTATATTAGCTTAGATGACAACATCTCTTTACAATCTATTCTCCATGTTCCTAAATTAGCCTGTAATCTTTTATCTGTTAGCAAACTTTCTAGAGATTCTAACTGTCATGTAATATTCTTTGAATCTCATTGTATTTTTCAACATAAAGACTCGAAGTAGATGATTGGGAGTGCTAGGATGCTTGATGACCTTTACTACTTTGATGAAAGACCTTTTAGTGGTAAAATAATTCTAGGTCTTGGTATTAGTTCTCTTTCCATTAAAAAAAAATATTATACTTTGGCATCTTAGACTAGAATAATGCAGTTTTTCGTATCACAAGTTTTTATTTCCAAATTTATTTAGAGGAGTTAATTACTCTTTGTTTGATTGTGAAAGTTGCATTCCAGTAAAAAAAGAAAAATCAACACTCCACCTATTCCTCTAAACCTTACGCTTCAAAACCTTTTTATTTGTTTCATAACAATGTTTTGGGTCCTTCCAAAATTAAGATTCATAGTGAAAAATGTGGTTCATTACTTTTATTAGTTATCATACTCGTCTATCTTGGATTTATTTAATGAAAAAAAAGCATGAGGTAAAAGACATATTTAAACATTTTTATAATATGATCGAAACTCAATTTCAAACCAAAATCTATATTTTATACTCAGTCGCACAATTTCAAACCAAAATCTATATTTTACACTCAGTCGCACATGCTATAAATATTTTTCATGCATGTTCCAAAATATTTATACGGGGGGCTCGTTAATTGTTTTAAACATGTTTTTCCAACATCTCCCATTTATTCTGACTTACCAATCAAAGTTTTTGGATGTACTACGAATGTGCAGCTACTCAATCACTTTCGGTCCAAACTTGATAATTGGGCTATTAAATGTATTTTTGTGAGTTAATCTTCAAATAAAAAAGGTTTTAGGTATTTGATCCTCAAACAATTTTTTTTTTTTTTTTTTGTGAGTATGAATGTGCCTTATTTACAATACCAACCATATTTTACCTAAGCTTCTATTCAGAAGAGAAACCAAATGTTGAAGATAATTTTTGGATGCTTATGCTCCTCTTCGTAGTCTTATTTGTCTTGATGTTACTAGTCCTTTGATGCTAAGTGCAGAAACTTCTCAACCAGGGAGCGAAATACTACAAAATGATCGAACCGATCATGTTCTCGAGTTTAAGTTTATGCTAGAAGAACAATTAATCAAAGGAACGGTTGTACCAAATACCCTATTGTAAATTGCATGTCATATTTAAAATTGTCCAAATGTGTCATAAAGCCTTTACATCTAGGATAAAGTACTTGTTTGTTCTAAGAAATATACATGAGGTTTTTTAGAAGATCCAAATTAGAAATTAGTAGTTATAGAGGAGATGAATGCTCTAGAACAAAATAGTTGATATAGCACAAGCGCACACGTCGAGTAATAATATAGTTAAAATGGTCAAGAGACCAAATATCGTCCTCAAAGAATTAGATTGATATTCTCTTAGCTATTCAGAGAAAATTCCAATTTTATTTACGGGGTTGACTTCAATAGAAAACAAATTAAACTAATCTAAGAACACAATAAAAGTGATCAACTATAAAGATTATCGACAAAGAGGCGTTTTAGGGAATAGATTTCACCAAAAAAATTATTAAACACAATTGTTTTAACTCTTGAAGTAATTAACACAACACCTAGATCTAGAAGTCTTTTGTCTGAATTGAATCTTTTGAAAACAATCTTTTCCATGCTACTTAAATAATAACTAAATTCTTGAAACCAAATTAAGAAGCATGACGTTAAGATTCTTCATCAATAATCTTTACTGTTACCTGACTACTTTATGTGTGCTCAAATGATAGTCTAGCATGCATGATCTAATATGAATCCAACTTACTAAAGAATTATTTAAATCATGGAATCATTCAAATATTGATCAAACATTTAAAAGCATTGAGAATGGTCATGCTAGAAAGCGTAAATGCAAACTATCATTCAAGAAGCAAAGTGTTCAACAATTAAACCTAAAAATTCATCTACCTCTATGAGAAATTTAGCCTAACATGGTTTCCATAGACATAACCATATCAAGAATACCAAAATACATAAAAGAATTCAAGAATACAAAAGGAAAAGAAGAGTTATCTGGCTCCAATCGTATTTTCAGGATGAATTTGGCCTTCAAACAATCTTCAATCACTCTGACATCATGAAGACTTCATACTCTGCTCTAAACCCTCTCTCTAACCTCAAACACTCCCAAATTCGATGTGGTGGCGGGCAAAAAAACCTAGGTTAAACAAGAAAAGTTTTCCAAAAGTTGCAGATTTTTCCTTTTTCACAGCATAGCACCGCGATGCTCTTGCCCTCAATCGCAGAGCTCTTTGATAGCAGCGTGACACTTCCCAGTTTATTGCAGCACTTTGGTTCTGGAAACAGCGACGAGGTCAGTGCCAAGGTGCTATCCTATTTTTGGCAAACCTTGGTCTTTTTCTCTACTTTTCTTCCCTCCTTTCAATATTTGGCTCGAGTTTGACTTCATTGGACTCATTTAGGTCCTTTTTGGCTCATTTTGACATATAATCTCTATCATGAACATAATCCTGAAAATCACTAGCAAAAACATTAAATCCACTAAAATCATATACAAACTATCCTAAATTAAGGGCAAATAACGTGCATTTTAGGTATGTTTCAATAGTACTTGGTAAATAGTAGAATTGCCAAAGGATACAAAATTAGTGGGTTAAAAATGAGTGTTTATCATAAACTGTAATATAGACGATAGTATTGAGAGATACAAAGCTAGACTAATAGCTTAAGGGTTTACTCAGACATATGGGATTGATTATTAAGAAACATTTACTCATGCCAAGATTAACTCTATTAGAGTTCTTCTATCTCTTGCAGTTAATTTAGATTGGCCTCTTTACCAGTTGGACGTGAAAAACATCTATCTCAATGGGATAGTGAAGAAATTTTTATGAAATTACAACCAAGCTTTGAAAAGGAACTCAAACATAGCAAAATATATGAAATGAAGAAATCTCTTTATGGCCTTAAATAGTCTCAAAAAGCTTGGTGTGAATGTTTTGGTAAAGTTGTGTCTAGCTATAGTAGATCATACTATATTTTATAAACACTCTGAGATTATTAATATCTCAATTTTAATTTTCTATGTAGATGATATTATTCACACAGGTGATAATGAAACAAGTTTAGCTAATCTCAAGGAAAATCAAGCAAGAGAGTTTCAAATCAAGGACTTGGGAACATTAAAATATTTTCTAGGAATGAAATTTGCAAGATCGAAGAAGAGTATCTTTGTCAAAGAAAATGTGTTTTAGATTTACTTGAAGAAACAAGATGATAGCAGAAACCCTATTGAACCTAATTTAAAATTCCATATTGCGAAAGAAGAAGAAATCAAAGACAAAGAATGATATCAAAGACTTGTTGGGAGATTAATTTACCTGTCACATACACACTCTGACATTGCATATGCACTAAGCATGATAAGCCAATTTATGCATGCACCTGGATCAACTAATTTTGAATCTGCCTATAGAATTTTGAGATATCTAAAAGGAACCTCTGAAAAAAATATTCTATCTAAAAAAACATAATCACTTCCAAAAAGAAGTCCACACTTATGCAAATTGGGTGGGAAGTACTACAGATAGAAGATCTACCTTAGCTTATTATTCCATTGTTAGTAGAAGCCTAGTTACATGGAGAAGCAAAAAGCAAAAAGTAGTGGCAAGAAGTAGGGTTGAAGCGGAGTTAGCATTGCCGTGTGGAATTTAAGAAGGCATATGGATCAAAAGAGTACTTAAAGTTGAAATTTCCACGAAAGACACTTATTTGAGTTTATTGTGACAATAAAGCGATAATTTCTATTACTCATAATCTTGTCCTACATGATAGAACAAAACATTTTGATGTTTACGAGCATTTTAATAAGGAGAAGATTGATACAAGCACAAATTGTATTCCATATCCTCCAACAATGGAATAAGTTGTCGATGTATTAACAAAAGGACTTTTAAAGAAGCAATTCAACAAATTGACTAACAAGCTCGCTATGAAAGACATCTTTAAACCAACTTGGAGAGTGTTTGAATGTCTATTTAGGAATATTTATGTGAAATATTTGTTGTCAATATTTTCCTTTTTTATTGACATTCTCGTTTCTTATTTGTAATAATCTCTCTTCTTAGAAGACCTTTGTTGCACACATATCAAATATAGCAATATCATCGAATTTCAATAAAAGTTGAATCTATAAATAAATATATAAAAGTAGAAATGTGTTGGGCACGATTTAGCTGCCATTGTTTAAAGCACAAGAATATGATAAAATAATTTCAACAAATTACACAAACTAGAATCATCCTTGCTCAATTCAACATTATGGTGCTGAGAGTCTCTGAATGTAATATGACCAAGGGATTAATCTCCGAATCTAATCCTTTTTCAATTCAACATTAATTGACATTCTTATGATCAGGCAAATCTCCATGTCTACACATTTTACTAAAAAACACCCTTGCTCAAAAGAAGAGACGTGATACAACTTTTAGTACAACAAAAGATGAAACCCTAAAAGTAGAACATTAAAAACAAATCACACATGCATATTAGTGGATTTATTAACATCATCCTGATTCAGATTCTTGGTCTGGCAGAAAATTTCTTTGTTCATTTACTTTTACACAACAATCATATGGAGCGACCCTTCAACATGGGAGGTCAAATACAACAGTTTTTCACAAAGTCAATAAAGGAATCATAACACCTTACATTACATGGAACCTTCAAAACCATAAACAAATTTTCCTACCTATTTTCACATGGAACCAAAAACTCACCCAACTAAACACGAGTCATTCTCTCCTTTCCCAGAAGATCACGTTTCCTAGACCAATATTGCTCAAACCTCTGCCTCGCATATTCGATATAATCAAAGTCGATATCATTCACATGCTCCTGCAGAGGACAGGAATGAATTGATGATAAGGACGTTGTTTAGGAGATCGAGTTGAAGCATGAATATGTACAGAACATGATTGAAAGAAGACTTGGTGTATATACTGTTTCAATATATGAGAAAAATAATATCATAAATGTTACATGTTAGGGAACAGAACGACAACTTATTAGCAATTAGCACACAATAAAAGAAAATGGCCATGACTGTTTCAAAAGAATGTGTGAATAAGGCTAATAACTATAATGAGGCTTGTCAGAAGAGCGAAATTACCGATATAATTCCCCAGAGGCCCCAAACAAGATGGCTAGCAACAGTATACTTCTCGACATCTTGGACTAATTGCTCAACCTCAGCATCAGTGGGTTGATAACCTGCATATACACAACATAATTTAAGGTCCCAAATCAAGAAGTAGCTCAAGACATCCAATTCTCAAAACGATATAAACCCATACAAATGCTTCTTTGATCTATCAGAAAATATATGTCCACCACTGAAAATTGGGTACTCCTCAAATGGTAGACGCCAGAAATTTGAATGGTCCCAGAAATTTAAGACGGGGAATGGCAATAAGCAAAGAAGAGCTTAAGAAAATTAACCAAGTGCCAAAATAAAATTGTTACTTTCCATCTGATAGCTATTAACAGATGTAATAAGATCAAAATGAACATAGTTCAATTCGGATACGAATGTCTTGACAACCAAAAGGCTTGTGGTATGAATCCCCTTACTCCTATTGTTAACCAAAAAAAAAATGATGTAACAAGTATTGGGGTCAAATCCAAATAGGCAATAAAATAATATAGTAAGATCTAACTTCTAAAACCAACATGAGCATAACTCAGCAATAATTGGTATATACTCCTTCCTCTAAGATTGAAAGTTTAAATTTTCATATCCCACATTTGTTGTACTAAGAAAAACAGATCCAACTTCTAAGGAAATGATACCAAGAACAACTTGAACTTGGGAAGGAGCAGTATTTTGCATTTATATTCCAAGAACTGGATATCGCTGCTGATCACTTTGTCCCTAGTTAATTCTGATTCTATAGTAAATATTATAAAATTACCTGAAGCGCTCAGATATATTTGCACAAATCTTTTACGCTCCTCCAAACCTGTTAAGCGAAAAGAAGTCAATATTGCCCTTCAATCATGACCAAAAGCATACAAGCATACCGATAGAGTTAGACAAAACAAACCAGGATATTTGGTGTGGTCCAAAACATGTGGAGTATCTGTATGATAATCAGCAGTCATTTCACAGAAGTGATTTGCAATGTCAAAGGCTACGGGATTATAACTTGCATATTCATAATCCTGTAAAGAGAATTATGAAAAATCAAATGAGTAACGTGACTCAAATCTATATTCCCTTGCCTAAATGAATAAACTTGTACGTAGGTTCAAGCAACAATGATAATGGTCATAAATAAATAAACCTAAATTAGCAATGGTTCAAGCGACGGAAACATGTTCATGTCTTAATGACTGATTAACTTCAGAGTACCAATCTTGGATTAATATTCATCTACCTAAAACGAGCCTAAAATTATTAAAAAAAAAAAAAGGTTGTTGCAAGTTTTGTGTTCCATTGTTAAAAACTAAGCAAAAGTTTGTTGTCATATTTTATGTTGTTTTAACCACCACTTCATACATTTCCACAAAACAGCAAACTGCGGAGTAAATATGTTTTATAGCCCTGCATTGCATCTTTTATCAAAGCATTGCATAAAACATGCATCTTCATCGATTCTTTAATTCTGGCAAAGGTTGACAAGGAAATACTTTTTCCTTTTCTTGGCCAAGGATTGAATACATGTTTGCTCTTCCAAATTCAGCTTTGGCACCTCATAATAACTCAAGAAAACATTTTAATATATATATATATATATATACTTTGCAACACTTTGCTACGAGAACCTTAGCTTGGCACTCCTATGAATATCTCATAGTTGCAACACTTATATACCATTTTCTCATCAATGAACTTTCCAATAGACAAATGATAATGAGCAATCTGTATTCTATCTTTATGTGATGCAGTTCATCAAACAGTCTACTTACAAAAAAAAAAAAAAAAAAAAAAAAAAAAAAAAAAAAAACACACACACACACAGACATGCCTTTCCCCTATTCCAAGAAAATAAATTCTAAACAGCAGAAATAGAATATTACGATTATAGTTATTGATCTAGTCTCCTCGTCTAGCATTATGTTTCCGTACTGTAGATCATTGTGGCAAAAACCTATACTTTGATGATCACCCAAGAGGTCCTTTTCCAATAGAGAAATCTCTTCTTGCATAGAATCCAAGCGAAAGGCTTTGGCTTCTTCAGGTGGGGAACATTTTTTGGCAGCAGTAAGCCAATTTCTGAAGTTTCAAAAGGAAAAAGATATATATATGTGAAAGGACCTTAAGAGCTATAATGAGTGAGAGAGATGGTTAATATATGTGCCAATAAAGTACCATACCGCAACCTATTCCACAAGCACACATCCTTCGGACCTGGAATATCAAGATCATGGAACTCCTTCATTTTAACGGCTATAAGAGAAGATATTTCTGAATCACGTAGATCCACAGCAGATAATGTCTGACAATCATAACAAGACAAGAGAAGCACTATAAGAAGAAAAATCAGTATGCTGTCTTTAGAAAATAAAAAAGCTGCTAATATTATGTTATATTCAATTTTCCTGATACAAACTATGCAAGTAACACAATAAAGTGCCAAATAGATTACCAAATAATAAGTTACCAAATAGGTCCTTAAAAAGATATGCAATAATAAGTTAGAAGTTACACAAAGATGCCAAGAAAAAATGGTTGATAAGTTGAAGGAAGAAGTTAGAAACATGGGTATACTTTAGCATTGTGGCACAGAACTCTTCAAATTGCTATCCTACATTAATCAAGGAGGAAATTTATGAGCAACATCGGATGTCCAATACAACGAAACAAAAAAGATTCGAGATCATCGTCTCACAAATTTATCATACCTCAAAAAACTCCATCAATTGTTGTACTTATGACATCATTTTAATCTGACTTCTACTTTCAGTTCATGAAAATTAAAATTAAAGTGAAGGCATCACTACTAGGAAAATAAAACCTGTATACCCTTGCATGGATGAACTCTTCAATTCGACCAGTTGAAAATCGCCCTAAAAGCCGAGGTCCCTGTCCGTGCTTTGACATAAACTCAAATGTCTTTATCTCATCTTCTCGGTTAAAAAACACTTCCACACCTTCACCATAAATCCTAACCAAAACCTTTCTAGAAACATCCTCTGTCTTAGTAGGCCACTTGATTTGGAAGACCTCATTGGTCATGGCTCCCTTCAAAGGAATCATTTGCAATGCACTTGGATCAATTTCATCTCCCCATTTGGTAGCCAACGACTGCAAAATCTCCCTTGCTTCTCGAGGTAGACGCTCTTCTTTCTTATTTGTTGCATTCTCCACTGTGACCATAATTAAACCAATTTCTAAAGAAAATCACTATCACAACAAACTTCTTCAGGTGAAATTATCCGATCTGAAAAATTTTGGAACCAGCAGTTGATAATCAATATCCTTAAAGAACCATTCTATCCAGCACATCCCCGACTGTTGTGCAGGAAGAAATTCAATTTTAAAAAACAATAAAAATAAAACCTCTAGGAAAAATAAACAATATAGAACCTAATTCTTGTTCAACAAACCTTGGGAATTAAAATAAATTTATAAAGATATTTCTTCTTTGAAAAATAAGAATCAGATATAAGTTTGGAGGCCGGAGGGTGAACATTCAGATGATGAAAATGACCCACAATATTGTAGCACTAATATATCACATGTCATACAAGTTATATTATTATGAAATGTTCAAAGCAGTATCAGAAATTATATCAAAACTATTACCACAAAATCAATTTTGAAAGCTACAGCCAACCGTCATTCAATTTTGAATACATAAAACATCAGTCAATAAGTGAACCGCATTTTAAGATTCAAAATTTATGAAGTGATATGACTCTTGCAAGTTAAAGCAAAGTCAATTTCTCAAACTTGGAAAGAAAGAGAATTATCACAACATCCAAGAGCATTCAAATACTAAGATTTACATATTAAATTATGTATAATGAAAACGATCCAAACAACCAATCAATAGCTACCAAAATGATTATAGTTCAACTCACATCCGAATGTGTTAGCGACCAAGAGGTCTACGGTTTAAATCTCTCTATCCCTTATTGTACTAAAAAAGATAAATCAATGGCTGAATTCCCCTCCAAGATTTAGAGAAAGAGAGAGAAATCAACAAAAAGAAACCTCTTGTTACCAAATATACCAATCATAAACTTAACATGAAATACAGACACTAATAAAATGTCAATAATTCCAGGACGCTGGGTTTTTTCTTTTCTTTTTTTTTTTCGTGCTCCTTTCTTATTTATGAGAGGAAATCGAAGCTTAAACAGTAATCTCACATTATTCACAGAAGAGTATGTTTGAAAAAAATACAAAAGTTGCAAATCATTGGATTATTAAATGGGCTATACATAGCATGGAAGAACTGAATTCATTCCATTCTACACATTTACCCATCCCGATTCATCCTACGAAAAAAAAAGATTGAAACATAGTAGATTCCCCCAACGCCATATACTAGTCTCGCCAATCAAATGAAACAGGAAATTTTCTCTTGACAGATCGTCAGGCAAGCCTTCCATTTCAGATCTCCAAAACTCAATTAAGAAAGAATCATAAAATTCAAAAACTATTTTCCCGCAAGAACGTCAAACCTTATATGTGATTAAGCCCATTCAAATTACAAACCAAAATTCAAACAATCGAAACAAAATCCCTTCCTATATAACTGGAACCGTTGCAAGAAATATATGATCAAGGGAAACAATGGAAAACATCGGCAGTCGATACCAAACCTTTTAGCAGAAATGAACCGATGAGGAATCAGAAAAGGTTGAAGAACAGAGAGTTTCCAAGCAATTCCCGAGATTTTGATTCTGCAGAACAACGCCACCAAGAGCCTCCCACCGATGGAAGCTTAATAAATGGCTTGCTCGCGGTAAAATACAAAAGAGAAGAGAGGAGAAAACCAGAGAAAATTTGTAGAATTTTTTTTTTTTCGAGTTCAAACATAGAGAACGAAAATTGCCGCAAAATTTAGATTTCGTTGATAAGAAATAATACAATAATGATTAAATAATTTAAAAAACAAAAAAAAACGGTTCTCAACATGCGGTTAAATTTGTTGTGTTTTAAAACTAATTAATGCTGTAATTCCACGTCGGCAAAGGAAGTTCAGCCGTTGGATTTTGAGAAGCGAGATCTGACGCGGAGATAGAATGAAAAGTCACAATGACCAAATACTTGCAGGTTTTCGTCATTTCGTGTTCTTTTCTTCAAAGGCGAATTTTTCGGGAATTTTTCTTCGCTGGAGCAGCTGTCAACGGTGTACTTTGTAATGAGATCCTGACACGTGTCCGGTTTTCAGAAGGAAAAATTTTAACACTACACTGTTTTAATTCATTGTTGTCATAATAGTATTTAAAAGAAACTAGTATATATTGTAAGTATATATGTATATATTGTAAGTATATATGTATATATGTATGTATATATATATATTTTGTAAATATATATGTATATATATATATATATTATTAGGAAAATTATTTCAAATAGTAAAACTGATAAAAATATTCACAAGATATAGTAAAATTTTAAAACTATCAATGATATACGTTGATAGACACTAATAAACTTCTATCAGTGTCTATTAATGTCACTGTCTATCAGTATCTATCATTGATAGTTCTAAAATTTTACTATATTTGGTAGATATTTTGATTCATTTTTCTATATTTAAAAACAATCCATATTATTATGTATAATTTTATTAACTGTCAACATAAATACATTTGTGGTGAAAAAAAAAACAAAAAAAGAAATACTTGTCATACCTTTAACTAACTATGCAAAATGAACAAAGTTTAAATAAGATAAATGTTCGATTTTCTCACTCTATAGAGTGTCAAACAAATATAGACTAACTATTCATTTGTTTGTTCATATGAATAAAAACAAGATGAATAGTGTGATTTTACGAGGTTGAATCTTGATATGTATGAAGAATAAAATATTTTAATAGAAAAAACAGTTGAACTTAATTAATTATAATTTTTTAAATAAATTAAATGAAATTAATGCCAAATAAAGAATGTCCACTTTTTAAAAAGTAAGTTTTTTTTAAATTTAATCTTATGCTTGTGTCATCACATAGTAAAAGTATCTAATAACTTTGTGAATCATGTATGGTGACCCTTAATGCATGCATCTCCCTACTCATTATCACTCTTATTGACTCAATACTTATTTTGACTCTGGCTCTCATTACTCGTTATCGATTATTGCTTTGTATATTTTAAATCTGAATGGACATATAACATTTTGTTTCTTCATTATTGTGTTATCATCTTCACTCTTTCAACAAGGGAGCAGTGGTTGAAAATGGGAGCGAGAGTAATAGCAAGTGTCAAATTAGCGAGAGTGATAACAAGGGTAAGTAGTGAGAAAGGATTGTCAAGGGCTACCACACGTGCTTCAAAGGGTCGTTACAATAATCTTACATTGTCAAAATATCAAACATAATATTGTGTTTTCAGAAGGGGGGATGGGAAAGGGGAAGGGAAAAAATTAGGGCCGTTTATTTTTTGGGAATGTAAATAACCGAAAACTTATGTGTGAAATTATAGATAGCTGGAATTGCAGATGTCCAAAATCTTAGAAAGTAATGTTTGTTTCATAGGAATATGTTTTATAGATGCCTAAGAATTATTGTTAACTGTCTTTGTTTTACCGGATTTGTACATGAGAATGTCTTAAATTTACGTAGTTTTTCAATAATGCCCAAATTACTATTCACGTGATTTTCTCATTAATTTAATATGATTCGAATTTATATAACATATTTGGTATTTTATTAATTTAAATTTATTTTTATTTGTTATTTTTTGAACAAATTAATCTTTATTAATTTAATATTTTGTGATATTTCAGAAATTAGCATTGTCATATTATTAACCATCAATCCCAAAGTACGATGATCCATATCTACAAATAATATAAATATATTTTTCCTAAATAAGCTTCAAAACATTAATACAAATTTACCTTATAAATGTCTCAAAAAAAAAGAAAATATAATTTGAAATGAAAATACACAATATAATTTGAAGAGATAAAAAAAAATATTTAATCTAGTTTGAAATAAACTTGAATACAAAATCTAATCTTTTAACAAGAGACACATTTTCTATCTCGTTAGACTTTTTTTTTCAAAATAATTGTAGATTTTATATATTTTGAAACAAACTTGAATAAAAAAAATTTGACCTTTTAACAAAAAAAAAAAATTTGTTTTATTAATTTTATCACTAGACTTTCTGTCAAAACAATTATAGATTTTTTATATTTTGAAACAATCTTGAACACAAAATCTAATTTTTTAATAAAAAAAATCAAATCTTTTATCTTCATTCCATTGTCGGACTTTCTGTCGATTTTTTTTTTCTTTTTGTATTTTACAGTAGAACTAGGTCTTGACTTAAATTGAGAATCCACAATACTTAATTTTAATTAAGAGTTTAAGAACTTATTAGATATTTTTAAAAAGTTCAAAGAAAAAAATCGAGAGTTTAAAAGAACTAATAGATACTTCCCAAATTAAAGTTTGATAAAAGAAAAGTCATACCGTAATAATAAGGTCTAGACTCAAGTCTCAACAAGGAGAACAAAAGTTTTTTTTTAAAAAAAAAAATACAAAGAACTCTAAATTGTGCTATAGACTCAATAAAAAAATACAATCAAGATTTTTTCTCCAAAAAACCACACACATACACACCCTAATTATGGTCTAGTCTCAACAAAGAAAATACATAAACCTAATCTAAAATGCATTCTATACTAAATGAAAGACTTTGAGACCTCCAAACTCAAAGTAAGGTCTCAACATAAATCTCATATGAAAAAAATAAAATGATCAAAATTAAATAGACAACACCAATAACAAAAACAGGAAATGGTAGAAAAACTAAAAAGAAAATAAGAAAGGGAATGCAAAATGGAGAAAAAGTAAGAAAATGAATGTGAAAATACCTTGCATAGAGTTTTGTGTGAGAGACTCTCTGTGGATGAAACCTAATTAAAAGTGGTAAGAGAAAGAAAACAATGTTGGCTAATTATATACTAATTAGGGATAAGGATAAGGATTGTAATTTTATGGATGTCTGATAGCCAGGAATCTTGAAAACCCATCATTTCAATGGGAATAGAGATGCCTAGAATGGAGGATTCTAGGATGTCCGATATCTTTGGATGTTTGACTATTTTAAAATTATTGCAATACAAATAAAGGAATCTAGATGTCCATGTAGGGATAGTCTAAGATTACCACGAAACAAACAACCCCTAAGACCAACATGGAAATATAAATTTGAAAATAAGTGATTTAATAAAAATATAGTTGTATTTCATGTATTCGGTTATGTGTTTGGTAGAAGATTTAAAAATTAAATTTCAATTTTTTTAGTACAAATTGGGGGTGGGGGATTTGAACCATCGATATGTGTTTGATAATATATTTTTAAACCATAAAACTAATTAAAGTTACTCACTAAATATTACGTTGAATATAAACTATTATTAATTTATTTATGAACATGTTTTTTTTCAATTTGGTATATTTATTATTTTCTAGTATCATATAATATATAATTTGGCTCATTGCATGTATAGATATATGAGGCTAAAATATTGCAAAAACAGTAAAACTTAAAACTAATTATAAATATAACAAAATTTACCTTTAGCCCATAAAAAATGTTCAAAAAGTCCATTGAAGGCGCACACACACACAAAAAGAAAAAAACGTTTAAGTCCTGAAATTTTTGGTTTTAATGATCGACAATGATAGACATCTATCATTGATATACTGATTTGATACTTTATTTGTTTGAGGTTTGTGTTTAGTGATAAACCTATTATTTGTCTTTACGTGTGATCACTTGATAATGCGTTTTCAAATTAATTTAATTTCGGTCAACCTAAATTTAATTTTGTATTTTATCTTCATTAAGTAATTCATATTAGATATTGATAGAAGTATAATCGAAGTACGTCACTAATAGAATTATAAGTATATGATTGATAAATCCTCTCACTAAAGAACTATGATATACTAACGATTATTTATGTCTGTTAAACTATGATAGATTTTCATTGATGAATATAGAAGTCTATCACAGGGTTTTTTTTTTAAAAAAAAAAAATTATTATTCAACTCTATCCACTACTATCACTTATAGATTTTAAGTAGCAAATAAAAGTTTAATCGACAATATAAGTGATAGAATGAATAAATATATTAGTGATAAACTTTTATCACTCTATATCACTGATAATATTAATGATATACTGATATAATTGTCAATTAGAAGTGTTGATATACTTATTTGATACCTTATTTGTTTAAGGTTTATTTTTAGAGATAAATTGATAGTTTGTCTTTACATATAACCATCTTGATAACTTAAGGCCAAAGAGACAACCAAACCTGCCGTATATAACCATGTATAAAAGTATATAAAAATATTAATGATACTAATGAAATCTTTTTCTTAATGGGCTCAATTAAGTAAATTAATACACTTTTAGCTAATAAAGTAATTTAAACATGAATTTTATACAAATAAATTCAACAAAAAAAAAAAATCAAGAAATAAGAATTAACACTTTTAAGCACCCTATTGAATTCTAATAATAAGATCGATGTAAATGATATGAAAATTTAATAACTACCACTCAGAATAAATCAATGTGAGCAATTAACTCAAATAACAAAAAGTTATACTTAATTTCATACAATAAAATGTAACAACAAAAATTAATTGCAAAAATAAATAAATTAGGAGAGTGATAATGAAATTGACACCATGATTTTATAATGGTTCAACACAACTTGGCCTACATCTACTTCCAAAGTTTCTCTTGGGTATATCACTCAAATTTGATTTTTTTTTCTACAGCTTAGAGTCGCACCACTACAACGTTCTTTTTTTTTTAGTGAAAGAACAAACTGGATCCTTTCTACGGCTGAGGATCAAACCATTGCAATAACTTTTTTTTTATCATTACAAAAGTTTGAAAAATTTTAAGAACGTGCTTGTAAAAACTCTCTCAAAAGAGTGGATCTACAAATTTTGAAACACTCAACAAATCAATCTTTACAATACAATATATCTTTCTCAAGAATAAGATTAAAAAAAAAAAAAAAGAAAATCAAAGCTTTTAACATAGTAACAATGGAGATGTTGTGAATTATGAAGGATTGAAAATAATGTAAAATTGTCATGTAAATTTGGAGAATAATACAAAGGATTGAAAATAATGTAAAATTGTCATGTAAATTTGGAGAATAATACAAGTTTAAATAAAGAGAGATATGTGAAAAAAATCAAATTTTAATTTGAGCATTTAATCTTGGAATAAAAATCAACCTGGATGATGATGATGATAAAATAATAATAAGCTTCAAATGGTACCATGCATTAAATGCACATTTTTTAAAATTAACTAGTCATTAACACAAATATAAAATAATATAATATTCAATACCTTTTTAAAATAATCTTATAATACCCAACAAAAAGCAAACGTCTACCAAGTGTCGCTCCTCCATTGCTCCCCATATCACCTTACAATTAGGTCCACTTTGATGAATAAAGTCGTCCATCATCGCCTCAGTATTTTTTCGTTAAATTTGTTTTAGCTATATATTTTCTATTTGAGCTCTGATTTGAATTATTCAAATTACGACGGATTGTTATTTATATTGGGATTGGTGTCCTAAATCTCTGATATTCTTGTAGTTTGTAAACTTATATAAACAAATTGTTATTACTAAAATAAATGTTATTTTATATGTGCATTAACTCAATCCAATAAACTAAGATCCTAGTTTATTTTATGTAGCTTAAACATGTATGTGATGACATACAGGTGGATTATGTTTATTAATAACCTAAATGGTCTGTAGTATATGGATAAGGTTGGGTGCCTTAACCTGGTGACACTATAGATATGGCCCACTTCGTAATTGTTACAATTGTTGTAAAGTGTTACAAATGATATAATCCTAATCATTCATGTAGAGACATGTGAATGAGGGTATCCTATATAAAGAGTTTGCATAAGACCAGACCACAAAATGATTAGTCTCTTTATATAACGTTGTTACTTGAAGAGACTTACATTTCGCTAGGATAACCATAGGTAACTTGACCTTAATCCTGAGTGAATTGTGAACTTCTGCTTATGAGAGCGGTCCTTTAATCTGCATGGATGAGAACACCGACTCAATATGCCTACCGTTTTGCAGAATTGTCTAAATGAGGACTGGGAACTCAGCTACACAAGATGAAATTCACTTCTTCCCATTGTTAGGATAAGTAAATGAATTTCTTCATTAAGGGTTGATTCCGGGTCTTTAACAATAAGGGATCTCACCCTCTCATTAATCATAAAGGGGTCTACTTATAGTTGGACTATGACTAATTGTACATTAGAGGGTGATAGGTCTTTAATAGAGATATATTTTCTACGTTAATTCCCTTAAAATTGTGTTGTTTGTTTGCTTTTAATGCTCATTTTGTAGGTAAAATAGTCCTGGGAGCAATTAGGAATCCTTCCGAGAAATTGGACTAAAAAGGATAAAAAATGACCAAGAAGTCAACAAAGTTGAAGAGAATCAGAGTAATTACCAAAATACCATCAGACCTAGCATTACGACCCTCCCAGAAGCATCGAGCAATGTTTGAAGACAGAAAGTGTCCATTTGTTACAAAACAGAACAGTGTTCCAATGCTCCCAACAATGTTACAATACTTCAGAGTTTGATGGGACTGTCTGCATGCGTGCGCCTTGCGCAACCTAGCGTCAAGACCCTAGCCCAACGCTTCCTTTTTTTTTTTTTACCATTTAGCATTACAAAGCTAGCCTAAGCGTCGCGACACTACTTCTGCAACTATAAAAAAGTTTTCTATCATTTTTAGCAAAAAAGGGAGGAAAAATTCTTCATGGAGTCCGGAGTTTCTCTCTTCACCAGTTCAACTCCTTGGTAACTTTGTCTCTAATTACTTGGATTTTTATTTCTTTCTTTGATTGTAAATATTGTAATGAATTTCTTCATAGATTTGTCTATGATTTGTAATGTAATTATTCAATCTTGTTTCTAGGGGTTCAAGAATTCTTGCAATCTGCTTGAGCTTTTTGCTTTTCTTTATAAATTGCATTGTGAAATTATGGATTCTTTAATCGGTTTTAAATTCCAAAAGCATGTTTAGAGATTTTTTTCTTTTAAGCATGTTAAGCCAAGACTCTTAGTTTTGACACAATCTTGATTGGATATGTTGCTAGGATGTATTCATGTATAAGAATGTCTAGCTAAGGTCTACCAAGTGGCAATTGTTAATTTTGGATTTGATGGCTATTCTTAGAATATATAAATTGCTAGATTCAAGGAAAAATTCGGTTAATTGAATATGGCTATCTTGACAATTAACCGACATAATTGAATTCATGAACTTAATGCATATATTTTCTATTCTATATGGACGCTGTCGAACCCAGTAGAACTAGAGGCATACAGGTTGATTAGGGTTAGGGCTTTCCAACTTTAATCAATAGTTAGAATGCTTTCTTGATTAGATTTCGTTAGCTATCCGTCTTTGTAGAGGTTAGCCTAGTTGAGTCAAGCGAGTAGTTATGTGCATAATTCATTTGCATGACTAATTTATAGAAATTGATGATAGGGATTGTATTGAATGTCTAACTTGAACTAGAAATAAAATTGAACCACTTTTGTTTACAAGTATCTTTTATCTTTGATTTTCAAGTATGTTTCTTGCTTTATCAAAACCTCATTTTTATTGCTTTCATAGTTGAACTTAGCTTAAGAAAAGATTAAACAAGCTTTCTCTGTGGATCGACCTCATGCTTGCCGCTTATGTTACATGTTAGTATAAGATGTAGGTTCAGTGATTTATAGATTTTTTTTTTGTTTCGGCGAGAGTCAAACTAACAACATCGATTGGAGTGCGAACAGAGGAGTCAGTGGTACTTAAGAAGTTAAATGTAACTACAAGAGTAAAATGGTAATTTTGACCTAGTTGTACTTACGAGAAATTTATGAAGGGTCAACGTACCGTTGATTGGTTATATCCAATGAATACAAAAATATATCTACAGTGTGAAAAGTGCAGTTGTCGGTCTTTAATGGAGTGACCGTCAATTAATGAATGTTGATTAATTTAATTAAATAGTTTAATTAATTAATCTCGTATCATTAGAGCTTTTAATTTGTAGGTCCATAAGGTCCCCTTGCTAGCTTAATAAGGGTTTAATGAGAATCAATTAATTTTGGATTAATTTGAATTGTTCAAATTAATTAAAGAGAATTAATTGTATGATATACAACTAGTATAATGTATGTGGATACAATATATTATAAAGTTTAATGAGAGAGATAAATATTTGAATATGATTCAAATATTTATTATATGAATGAGATTTATATAAAAACCATATGTTAGAATTAATATGAGACTCATATTAAAACTATATAGTTTGATGAGAGAGGTTGTTATTTGAATATGATTCAAATATTAAAATTAATATGAATATGATTCATATTAAAACTATAGGTTATATTATATATGATATAATACAAACTATAGATTATATATTATATATGATATAATATATAGTTGGTTTTAATTATATTAATTATAATATAATTAAAGTTTAAAAGTTAACTCCTTAGGAGTTATTTCTTGTTATTGAGAGGGAGTTATGAGATAATTTCCTCATCTCTCATATATGGGTTTTACACATAGGAGCAGGATGATGGTTCTTTATGTGAAACTCTTTGAAGAAGAAAAGTTCTCTCTGGATCGTCTTCTTTCTTTGTCAAATTTCCTTTCAAGAACTCCCTCAATTCCCTCACCAAACTCTAAGGCAAGCCCACCATTCTGTCTAGATTTTCGCCTTGAGGATAGTGAGGAAGGCTTCATTGGTGATGTCTAAGAAGTACTATACTGCTATGTTCGTGGGGAATTGTTCGTGATGAAGAGGAAATTGACTCTTCGTGATCTTGCCGGAGAGAAAATGAGAAGAAAAGTTCTTCGAGGTTAAGTCCATCCCATTCCCTTTTCCACTTTGTATATTACTTAGCGAAGCATGCTTAGGTGTTGAATGTTTATTGTGAAACCTATATCTCAATTTCCTTACTTAAGCAGATAATTAAGGAAATTAACCAAGTATAAGTTAAATTCTATGTTAAAGAGAAGAAAAATTCTAAGTGTTTGAATATATTTTCTTTGAGTAGCTTTGCGTTGAGCCTTAACTAGTAAAAATTTGGCTAAGTATGAAGTAAAAAAGAAACCATGCATTTGGTGTTAGGAAGCATTAATGCATAAGACTCTAATGAGGTTAAGTTTGTAGATGTTATAAGAGATTAAGTATTGAAGCCAAGGACAACCATGCGTTGAGCTTGTGAGGTTTGGACGCATGTTAGCCCAAGCGTTGGTATAAACGGGTTAGACAATGAGCACAAGGCGTAGCTGCTTGCAGCATTAGACGATGACACTAGATGATAGCACTAAACAATGGGCTTGGACGCTAGACGATAAGCGTAAGCACTGGGCGATAGACTCAAGCGCTAGACAATGGCGCTACACGATAAGCGCAGACGCTATGTGATGGGTTATGCATTGAACGATGAGCGACAGCGAGATCGTTAGATGGTAAGCGACAGCAAGAGATCACTAGATGATGTCTATGTGATGGGGTGTAAGCACTATGCGATGGGCACAAGAATTACACTATGAGCAACAACAAAAGGGCTGGATGATGAGCGACAACAAGAGATTACTAGATGATGAGCTATGGTATGAGTGCAAGAACTACACGATGAGTTAGACAATGGGCCAAGCCATGATGGGCGCATAATGAAGTGTCTATGCGTTGATGAGGCTTGCGGTACACAAGGCTTGTGGGGTTAGTTTGCGTTGGTCTTGAGCAAAAGACTAAGGACGTTGGCAAGCAACAAGGGCATGCTAGTGTTAGTCATGATGTATGTGTTAGCAAGAGGCTAGGCGATGGTAAGACAAACCATGAGGCGTTGAGTTGAGACCTAGCTTGACCCAAGGGTTCATATGCGTTGGTGATGTGCTATGTGCTAAAGACATCCGAGGGTATGTGGGCGCATAGGACAAGGGTAGAGCAAGTAGTATGCATTGGAAGATTATAATGGTCATAGTCCCAGTTGAACGCATGTGCCAAGGGTGAGCCATGCGAAGAGAATGGTATGTGGCCAAGCAAGGACTTATGATGCCTTGAGGTTAGTGTGGCATAAGTGATGCGTTGATGAGAGAGCTATGGGCCGATGGATTCATCCAGACAAGTGGCTAAACCAAGAAGAGGTTGAGCTTGAGTTAGTAGGAGGTGGACAAATAGAGTTTCATGCAAGGAAGACTTATGCATGAGGAAGACAACTCAAACTTCATGCAAGTAGGTGTGTAGCATGGAAGTAGGTGAGTGGCATGAGAGTAGAAGGTGGCAAGGCATGGAGCAGACACTCCAAAAGTATCTAAGTAGGAGGTGTCATGCGTTTGAGGCCTTGAGAGTTGATGAGGATTAGTTCTTAAAGCCTATAAATACCACCACAAGTCTTCTCTTCAGTTTATAACTCAAGTTCTATTTAAGGGACATTAGGAAGAGTGTACGAAGGTTGATTTGGAGGAGAATATACGTTGATCAAAGAGGGCATGCATTGGTAGCAAAACCATACGTTGGTCAAATGGTTCCAAAAGAAGGAGATGCTGTCGAACAGTGAGATCATGAAGTAGCATCAATTTGGGATGAGTAGTTCTCCCAGACTACTCATGCATTTTGAATGATTCTAAAGCCACTTGAAAGCTTCGAGAGTCTAGTTTGTAAGACAGGGCTTCTAGAGAATAATCTCAAAGGAATCAGGCTGAAGAGCGAGGAAAAGAGAGAAGGGTTGAGCTCTCAAGTAAGCTTGGGCCAGTCTTGATAATTAGAGGATTCCGGCCAAACCACGAGGAATTTTGAGCTAAGATTTTAAGGTAAGCTTCCTGAGACATTTTAGAACACATTAGTAAAAGAAAGTATCTCAAAATATGTCCTAGAATAATGAGGAATCTAAGCTTGAAGTTGAATATGGAATTTAGGGTTCAAAAGGGAGCCCGAGGAAAACAAGGAACTTCTAGAGAGAGGTTCCTAACGACCAAGATGCGTGGTATTTCCTTCAAGTATTAAAAATATCTTTTAGAGTATATATATATGATTATGTTGTGAATGAGTAATTAGAATGAGATTTAGAATATGTGAACGAGATGGTCAAGGGGTCAATAGACCTAGTTTCTGAGCTCGGAGTAGAATCTCACAGGATGGTCAGGGGACCGAGAGGTCTAGGTCCTGAGCCTTTGGGAAGAACCTCGAATGGGATGGTCAAGGAGCCGACATGCCTAGCTTTTGAGCCCATAAGCGGGCATCTATGTGCACATAGGGAACGCAGAAGAGAGTATGCATTTATGACTAGTATCCGTTTAACTATCTACCGTGTGTGTAGGTAGAGATGAGAACAGACTTATATGACTAGTATCAGTTTAACTATCTACCATGTGTGTAGGTAGAACAGACTCATTCAAGGCTGAGGTTTGGATGTTAACCTCGTAGTTGTGATATGCTTGTATTTTTTTTAGAGTTGAAATAGGCTCTAGAAGTTGCTTACCATTCACTGAGCTTCTTGAAGCTCATTCTTTTCTTTCATATTTTCTTCCCAGGTAGCGATAGGTGAGGAGTTCTAGGGTGTTGCAAAGGTCAAGGTCTGCCATACTACAACCGTACTTCTGGTTTTAGAGTTGTTGATGTAAACTCTGTAGTTAAGTCTGTGAGTTGTATAAACATTATACTGTTTGTAATAAGATGATTTTAGTCAAACAATTATGTATATCCTTGACTTAAAATTTATTGAGTGCAAAAGTTTTAGATGGGAAGTAGGTATCACCAAAAGGTGGTATTTACCGTCCTCACTCCTCCCCTCGGGCTCAAGAGGTGGGCTCGAGGTGGGGTATGACATTTATCCTCTTAACGTTGGGATTGGTATCCTAATTCTCCCAAAGTCTCGTTGTTTGTAAACTGTACACATTGTTATGAATAAAATAATAGTTATTTTATTTAGTGTTTACTCACATCCAATAAACAAAGCTCCATGGTTATTGTATGTAAACTTAATCATGTATATGAAGGAAATAGGAACTGAGGATTTTCATGAGCCACAAAAAGATAATTCCAAATTCCAATCGTATTTGAACAACACAATTACAATCACAAACGGAAACAACAGGTTATGCATAAAACCAAAATTACAGCATGCTTTTCTACAAATCAAGGGATAGAATTAACATACATTTGAAGGCTCATCTTCAACACCCTTGATCACGAACGCTTGAACAACCCACAAGTCTGCAACACTCGAATGCTTGTACACCACAACCGCAACACGGAACGATCAACAAAGAATTTGAACACCGCGATCTCCAAGATCATGAACATAACGGACTCCACACAAACACCACGAATAGCCTCCAAATGACCTCAACTATGTCAGTTGAGTATGACACCACAACAAAGGTTACCTTGGTATTCTCGATGTGAAAATCTAGAAGTGTGGGCTCTGTGTGGACTTGGTTAGAGGCAGAGACCGGAAGAGAACAATCATGTAAACAATTGAGCAAGTGGGAGATGACAGTGTCTATCGTATAAACAATGCCCAATCGTTTAACAAACATTATGCGATCATTTAGCTAAAGCTATACGATCGTTTAGCTCATCGGCCAGCTGAATGTCTATCGTATAAAAACACTCCACAATTGTCTAGTCTCTCCAAGCTATTGTTTAGTAAATCATATTTACTTGATAACCTTTCCGTGAGTAATTTCTGAGAATGGAATTCTCAATTCAACAACACCTAAATTTAGGAAAAGATTTTTCCTTTTATCTCACGGTTACCATGAAACCACCAATAACCTCCCACTCAATTGGTAATTAGAGAAAAAGAGATAATTATGCAATAATTAATATTATTATAAATATTCATGATAACCAACTTACCATAGTATATTTATTATAAATATTCATGATAACCAACTTACCATAGTATATTTATAACCTATAGTTTAAATATTTCATCTCATGAAACATATAAACCATAACTCTTTTTCTATTTCATGGTCCTTAATGTAAATCCCATTTACATTAACCCTCCACTTTGATGTATCTCATACATCATACCAATCATATCATATATAATCGAATTACCTCTTGTCAATTTGAACATTTCAAATCAACACCAAGAACTGATTCTCAATTTGATCCATTGAGCTACCAAGGGGACCTTATGGACCTATAACTCAAAGCTCCAACGATACGTGAATAACTGACTAAACTCTTTAGTCACAGGATCTACCATCTCTTAACTGCTAGGCACTCCACTAAAGACCGACAGCTGAACTCTCCTTACTACAGATATATTATGTGTCCATCTTAACCAATCAACAATACGATAACCTTCACAGATCACTCATAAGTACAGCTCGGCCAATAACGATTATGCCTCTATAGTTACATCTAACTCCTTAAGTACCACTGAAACCTCTATTGAACATAATTCATAGTCTTACTATGACTGAGTCATCTCTTCCAAAGAGAAGTTGTGGCCACTATGTTTAAGCCCCGAAATCAGCCTTTAAAGAAGCAATCTATCTATTTACCCCTACGTCGGGGAAGAAGTGAATTTCATCTTGTGTAACTGAGTTCCTAGCTCCGAAATCAGACAAGTCTCCAAAAAGGTAGGCATGTTGAGTTGGCAATCTGGCCACTCTCACCCATACTAATCAAAGGACCGCCCTCAAAGGCAAAAGTTTCCAAAACACTCAAGATTGAGGTCATGTCACCTATGGTCATTCAGGTGAGATGTAAGTCTCCAGTATCAACGGTGTTATATACAAAGAAGAATCATCTCGTGGTCCAGTCATACAAACTCTTTGTATAGGACACCCCCGCTTGCATGTCTCCACATGAATAGTTAGAATCTACCATCTGTAGTAGTTCACAACACTTGCAAACCTTTACAAAGTGGGTTGTATCCATGGTGTCACCAGGAGCAGGTATCCCTCCTTAATCCTTATATTACAAACCTATTTAGATTATCACTTAAGGCATGATCCACTTGTATATCTCATATACATGCTTAAGTTCACATATAATAACCATGGAGCTTTGTTTATTGGATATGAGTAAATGTCAGATAAAATAACACTTATTTTATTCATAACAATGTGTATATATTACAAACAACGAGACTCCGAGAGAATTAGGACACCAATCCCAACAATCTCCCACTTGTCTTAATGCCTCGGGAGACTAATGTACAATACAATATAAATATATGTACAATATACAATAAACTAAGGCATACCCCAGTATCATCTCTCACTTGCCCTAGACAAGATGACGTATGTCCTGCATACCCAGACTCTCCAGGTGACCCTGAACACTTTAGCCGTGAGAGCCTTTGTAAAGGGATCAACAATGTTGTGCTCCGACGCGATCTTCGTGACTATCACATCACCGCGATGCACAATCTTCCTGATCAAGTGGTATTTCCACTCTATATGCTTGCCTAACAATGACTCCGAGGCTCCTTCAAATTTGCCACAACCTCGCTATTATCACAATAGAGAGTGATAGGAAAATCTATATTTGGAAAAACTTCCAAATCTATAAGAAGTTTCCTCAAGCAAATAACCTTCTTATCTGCTTCACAAGCGGCTACGTATTCGGCTTCCATAGTGGAGTCTGCGATGCATCCTTGCTTGATGCTTCTTGTTGACTAATGGTTTGGTTATCTTTAACTATTAATTATTATGCACTGTGATGATAGATATTATGCTACAAGCTCATGTTGCCATAAACTTGTGAGGATAAAAATGGAATGTTATCTATCTATTGCGCTGATGAATGAATGAATGAGCTCTATATACGCTCAAGTGATTTGCAATAAAGACATTTTATGCGATACTACATTCTACGTGTATGCGTTGATAGTAATATGCTCGTAGTATGCGATGGAGCAGTGCGTGTCACAAGTTTCCTTGCGTTGAAACCAAGTATAATTCCAACGCAATTTTCTCAGAATGATCTGAGGTCGAACATGGGGATTGTTGTCGTTGAATGCGATACTTATGTGATACATGCGACCGGCTATAATAATGAATAAAGAATTTTGGTTTGTACAAAAATATAAATTGCGCTGAAAGTAAAAATGCGTTGAAGTGAATTCCTAAACTACTATGATATAGAGGCCGAGGACTGGCTGTGAAGTTGTACAAAAGAATCTATGAATGCGATGGCAAGTCTTATGAATGAGTAGAAAGAGAATGAGTAAAAAGTAAAAACATTGCAAGTTCGTCACTCGTGTTAAGGACGCAACTAAGGTTCCACTTTCCCTTGGCATGCACCTTTTAGTGATCGGCCATGTTCTCATACGTCTATGGTGAAACAGAGATGAACGTGATGAACGCAAGGTTGTTTCCATCTTTGGAAACACTTCTCACTTTAGTTAACGCATTCTTCCAACCTTTTCTCGATAGGCGGAATAACATCTTCACTTCTGCTCTCACAGGTGAATATGTCGTCGAGCATGCTTTAGCTAAACTTACTTGATTCCTTGGCACAAATTGACTCACTCGCTTAATTCTCGTTGTTTACCCTAGGGATTAAGAACACATCATGGAGAAAATGGATGATAAATGTATGGAAAGAGATAGAAAGATGATAATGATGACGATGATAACATTTAATTCTAAAATTAAGCGTTTGATACATGTTTGTGAATGAGGTATTAAAGAAGATGAACACAGAAGATGAATTAGAGAATAGAAACAAATATAGAAAGAGTGTCAACATCTTGACACAGATCCCGATCGGAGACTTGTGCTTGCCAGCATATGGATGTGGTGGAGAGGAAAGCTTCCCTCTCAGGCTTGCTTTCCTGGTAGAATTGACCTTTTTCATAGAGCTTTAGCTTCGGGAATCGGAATAATTCCTTGCTCGGAGACTCACCTTTCAGCCTTGTCTCCTAGTTCTCCCGGATTTACTCTGTAAAGTCTCTTCAGACTAGCCTCTCTCCCCCAGTATATCTTTCAGCGAATTTGAGGAAGCTATTTATAGACAAGACCTTGGCTCTTTGAATTTGTGGTCCCCACTGTATAATTATGGTAATTCCTGCCATGACGTAATGGAAAATTCCTCTCTACCCCACGATCAATCTGTCAGAATTGCATAACAAAATGCTATACACTTTTCAGAATCGTCCGCGAATGCGTTGCTCTTCACATCTTTGATCAATCTCCGCATGCGGTGTTGTTTTTTATTACCGCATGTGGTTGAAATGCATTGGTCGCTAAAGCTCATGATCGATTGTCGCATGCGCCGTCATTGCATTGATCATCTCTTCATTCTTGATCGATTGGCGCATGCGATGTAGATGCATTGTACATTTTTTCTTCGAGCCATTAACGCATGCAGTGACCTATTTCCTGCAAAACAGAGACTGAAACATTCTATTTCGCCATCGCAATGGTGTTAGTGGATGCGTTTACGACATTTCATAATTTTCGTATTTCTTAATTCTTATACTATCGATGTAATTTTCCTCTCTTTTTGCCGCAATATCTAAATAAAACAGCATAAATAACTTGTATTTCTACAAGTTATCACACCCCCAAATTTAGATATATGCTTGTCCTCAAGCATATCTTCAACTAAGGCAATTTCGCTCAATTCCTATCCTAACTTTGCGTCAATTGGCTGCTCCGAATGCTCCACCTCTACAACATTACTTAACAACGCAATTTCCTTCTATCCCTTTAACAATTCATCAACATGCTCTACTTATTCTTTTCTATAACAAACTTCTTCCCAAAACTTCCCTTCTTGTTTTGAGAAGAATGTTTACCTCTTCTTGCAAAAACAACTAGGTGCGTCTTTATGTGGTGGTCTGGTTTGCGTCATTTTATTAGAGACTGTTGATCATGGTTACACCCTTCGTTTTGGTTTGCTCCCACGGGTATCATGCGAGCATCCAACTACGGTTGTGTACCAATCTCAACTTCAACTCTTGATTTTCAGCCAAGTTTTACTTTTGCTGATCAGAGGAGTTGTCTCTTGTATTCTTATTTTCTCTCTTTTTTTTTTTCATATTGCGTCAATCTTGGAAACCTACCTTCATTCTGACTTGCTCCCATGGGTGACATGCGAACATCTAAGTACGAATAGGTTTCTTTCACGACTTAACTCTTATCAGGTTGGGATTTTCCATTGTACTGACATTGGAGTTTTTATGAAACTTCTTTTTTTCTTTTTTTCTTTTTTTTTGTTGATAAATGAACGCATTTTCTTGATAATGACCGCATCCACTTGATCGCATCTGCTCAGACCTTCCCCAACCCCAAATTTAGAGATGCGCAAGGTCCCCATTGCGTTGTGTTGGACATAAAAGACAAAACACTTGGTCAAAATTTTGAAAAGAAGGTTTGAGCAGAATCTTGAAATAGAAAAGGTAAAGCAGTGTTATTACTATGAATTATCTAAGTGTTAGTAAGAAAGTGCAAAGTGTAAGAAATGTTGCTAAGGGTATGCATACTACTCATCATGGCAGCGCAATTACTAATGCAGAATAAAAGACAAGGAATATTGCAATAATTGACAAAGGATGATAAGTAAATAGGCTAATGCATATGGAAAGAATAGTTACTCAGTTGTATTAAAATTAACTACGTATACAAAGAATTACAATCATCGCAACACAATATTTAAGCATGTACAAAAAATCAAGGTATAACTTCTATACATAAAAAAATAATGAATGAAAAGAATCGAATCACGCTCTATAGGATTTGAACCTACGACATCAGGTGAATGGCCGCAAACGAAAAACTGCAGATTTATTGAGAAGGTGGCACACACCCAAATTTAGAGTTATGGCGGGGGCTCTGGAGGAGGATTTTACGGAGGAACTCGAGGTGCTTCTTCAAAATGCAGAGGTTGGTGTAAATGCAGAGGCACCATGGGACCATGTAAATAGGCTGTCAAAAAGTTAAAGTATTCATGGTTGCGCTCCGCCACTTGTCTTTAGTTCAGGTGGATCATGAAGATATTGCGTTGAATGTTGATCAACACCTGCTGCATCATCGCAATACTACGTTGCACCTCTGTGTGGCTCTCTTGTAACTCCGTTATTCTTTGGCAGAAGAATTCTTGTTGTTGAGAGAGAAGAGAACGCATATTTTCTAGGTTAGAAACAAGAGTTGCGGTGGTGGGATGCGCCTGCGATGTTTCACCATCAACGATGTGAGGTTGAGTGGAAGTGCCTTCACCCAAACCGTGTGGGTCGTCAACATGCGACGATGGAGGAGAAAAATGCGGTGGAGATGGATGGGAGGAAGGTGTTGCTGGGAGTGCATTGGGTGAGTCTGGGGCGAGGAGGAGATTTGTAAAGTGTTCCGGAAGTGGGGAAAGGGGTTCCGTAGGTGGGCTTGGAGGGCGAATAACTAAAGGTAAGGGGTCCAATGGTATTTGGTCTTGCGTTGATTGCTCTTGGACTTTTCCCTTGCCTTTGTCATCTTTGGCTACTTCTTTGGCTTTGGCTACTGCGGCGCATTCAAATCGATAAGAGGCCGTTTAAGTGGAAGCTCGAGGCAGTAAGGAGAGTCCTTGAGAAGCATTCTCAAGATCTTTGTGTTGATGAGACCATGGACTTCTGGCATTGGCTCCTCTTCAATACCTACACCCACAGAGAGGCATAATCTCGAAACCGTCCAAGGAAAGAAATACTGGCCTCTCACACACCCCACAAAGCCTTGAATTTTCTTTGCAATCAGTTGGCTCACGTTAATCAGAATACCGCGCGCTATGTAATATGCAGCCATTACTCGATCCCTTGAAACTGTTTTGTCATGCGATGTAGGGATGAGTCGCCTTTTCACCAAGTAAACCCAAAGATGTGCTTCAGGAAGCAGTTTTTTGGACGCAAAGGTCTTAATGCCTTTCAAAGATACCGACCACTGAGTGCTCGATTGCGTTAATGTTCTTAGCGCATCCTCCATTTGTTCTTCTTCGGAATCATCAATAATTTTATTACCCAGCGCATCTGGGATGTCTTTCATCTTATATAATTCAATGATGTCCCTTACGATGAATGACACTATCCACCCTTTCATGATCACCGCATCTTTGGTGCCATGGAGCCGTCCATTGTAAAAAGCTCTTACTACCGTCAGAATTAGGATGGATGGGCAATGGCAGAATGTCTCCCACCCATGCTCCAACATAACACTTGTAATTAAATCCGGTAGTGGCATTGGCACAGGAAAGAACCCCATCTCCATCATCATGTCGTCATTTTCCTTATTCTTTGATGGGTGCCCTTTGGTCAACGCAGGCTCGCTGCTTTCAACTTTCGCTTTGCCTTTATCTTGTGCCAACGCAAGGCGGGACCTTTGTCTTTGTTTGCATTCTCGTTCCTTGCGCTGATCTTCTTCTTCCCTTTTCCACCCCATAACTTTTTTTCTCTTAGTCTCTCTAATGCGTTGCACATTTTCTTTGCGCCATTTCTCCTTCTCTTCCTTCTTCTTTTCTTCCTCTTCTTCTTCTCTCATTTCTTTTTCAAATTGCTCCGAGGCCAGCAATATGCACTGCTCATCCTCGAGCCTTTTTCTTTCTTCTTCTGCTGAAATTGCATTGTTACGACGCACCTTCTCATCGTGGATTTTCTTGCTAAATCTTTAGATGTGATGATTTGGCGCGCACGCAACATTTTTTCTTGTTTTTCCTCTTCTTCTCTTTTTCTCCTTTCTTTCTCTTATGCTAGACTTTGCCAAAATTGTGGGTCGCTTGTTAATCTGCGCATTCTCCTTGCGACGCTGCATTAACGGGGTAATGTCCAGATCCTCTCGGTCTTCAGTCGCAACCATCCTGATATGCGTTGATGCCTTTTGAGGTTGCGCTGATTCTTTTTCTTGCATTGACACCCCCTCTTCCACCCTTGCAATGGTGGATTCTCCGTCGACGTTCAGGCTTTTAGCTCTCTTCCTCTTTTCTTCCTTCTTCAGGCGCTTCTCTTCTCGCCCGCACTCCCTCTTCTCACTCGACTTCTTTTCTTTCTTCTTCTTCTTTGGCCGGGCCTCTTCATCTCTTTCTGCCCTCTTCTCCTTGCTTTTTCTTTTCTTCTTCCCTTCAGTCGTTTCAGGTTGCTTCTTCGCTTCCACCTCCTCTAAAGTGACCTTGATGGGTCCCTCATAGGATTCTGTTTGAATAGTTTCCTTAGGATCCGCATAAAGCTAGGGTGCTTCCTCCGCAACTTCTGCACCTCCTCCTCCAAGGCAAGGGCTGATTAACAACTCCGGCTTCGGGTAGCCCTCCCTTCTTCTCCATGTTACTCAGGATGCTCCCAAAACTTCTTTGTCATCTCTTCTTTTCTTCTCACTTTCCGATGATAGTGTTGGGAGTGGGGCACTCTCCGTGCTTGGCCCCTCTCGAATTTGGAGTGGTTTGGCTACAAAAGGTTTTCGCCGAGGCTTTTCGGCGATTCTTTGGATAGACTTCGACTGAGCAGCGAGGCGGCGACTTACTGCGAGGAATGCCGCCTCCCTTGTGGTGACTTGGGCTGGGGAAGGTGATAAAGCTAGGGAAGATGAATGTGAGGATTGCTCGGCCATGACTTTGGTGAGTGAAAGAGTTGGAAAAAAATTCTTTGGAATTTAGGAAGAAATTTCAAAGGTTTTGTATGCAGAGGATTTGCTTAGGGTTTCTTTTTGCTTGAGATTCAAATAGACTTTCTCAAATGAAGAAGGAGGGAATTTATAGGTTGGGCCTTGATAAGCCCAACACAAATTCTACGTGGCAGGCTTCGAGATACTAAAAAAGCCTGCTCGCTGCGCTTCTCGCATTTATGAATTAGTAGAAAAGGACGTCTTTACATATGCTAACTCATCATTTCTTGGAAGCCTAAACGATGGACTACTCTTTCGCAAAAAGAATTTCTCTTTTGTATTTTATTCGGACGGGCGCAAGGTTAAAGATTAACGCAATGCATCCATTACTGCAAATGCATATTTGCGGAGGATAGGCAACAACGCATGCATTAGTGCAACACACCCCTCAACTCAGCACATTTCTAGAGGACGGGAGCACGGTATTTCTACTGGCACAACACTACCTTGACATAGTGCATTTTTGCTAAGGACGGGCGCACAATACATACGCGGGTAACACACCCCTCAGTGCAATGCATTTGTGTAATATGGATGCAAAGTGTATCTTATCGGCGCAAGATGCACCCATCATCGCAATGCATACTGGATGTTTATTAAAGTTTATTATTATTATTATTTATTATTTTATTATTTTTTTCATCAACAACGCAAGTCAATAAGACTTTGCGGTGTTCATTTTCTTTTTAGTCAGTCATTCATAGAGATTTAAGAACAACACAAACTATAGCAGAAAAATAAGTAAATTGAACAAGGCATGGAAATAATGCAATTGAATTAAATTGAAAGTAAATTCAGAAAGCAGTAAAGGCTATTTTAAGAAAGTAGTAAATAACGCAATGCAGAAAACAGTAAAGGAAAGCTGTAAAGAAAGCAATTAAACATAGATTCTAGAGATGGGGATTGAAAGACAAATTTCTCACGGTTACCGAAATCCACACCCCTGTAAGCGGTCAAGCTTGCCTGCACAATGTCATCAAGGACATTGTTCCTTCCCATGAGATCCCGGGGCTTCTGAGTTACTTGGCAGCGTTCCTGGTGTTCTGTTGCGAAGCTCGACTGCCAATTGCCCGACTTGGATCTCTAAGTTCTTTATTGAAGACGCATGTGACTGCATGACTGCATCATTTTTCTCAATGTATTGTTTCAGCAGGGACTCCAATGATGACAAATTTACAGAGGTGTTCGATGAGGATGGTTGGTTATGCGGTTGCCTTTGATGACTCTGATTCTGATTCTGGTGAAAAGATGGAGGATTTCCTCAATTCTCTGAATTGCTGTTCTGATGATTACTTTGGCCCCTCTGGTTGTGATTCCCTCCCAATCGAAGTTAAGATGATTTCACCAACCTGGATTGTAAGTGTTGCTGTAAGGGTTGTTTTGGATAGCAAACACTAGTTGCGGGTTCGATGGGCACATCTCTACAACATGGCCCCCTCCACATTGGACACAACTTATTGCGGCCACTTGCACCGGCGCATTGAGTTGCATTGAACTTTGAGAAAGGGCACCTTGATTAATTGTCGTCATTTGTAGGAGAGAGGTCACCGCGGCCATTTGTGTGGCCAAGGTTGTCATTGTATCCGCTGGTACAATGGTGTTATCAGTTCTTCTTCTCTTGGGGCTTCTTCCCCCATATCCATCATCCACCCAGTCATCCGTGTTTCGCGAAATGCGATCAAGGATGACCTTGGCTTCTGTGTAGGTCTTATCCATGAATCCTTCCGCTACGGAGGCGTCAGCAACGGCTTGCGTTGATCGATTCAGACTATTATAAAAGTTTCCATTAGAACGCAATCGGGAATCCCGATATGCGGACAATTTTTCACCAATCTTCTGAAACGCACCCAAGCAGTGCTTAGAGTCTCGTTATCCATCTGCTCAAAATTCAGCACATCCTTTCGTCTCCTTGCGTTGATGGCTGGAGGGAAAAATTTCTTCATGAATCGCTCCACCAACTGGTCCCATGACGTGATTTCATTTGGCTCCAACGAATAAGCCCACCTCTTTGCCTCATCCCTCAGTGTGTACGGGAAGAGGTAAAGTCTAATTCCTTCAGGGGTGACGCCAGGGATGGAGAAAGTGTTGCACATCTCCACAAAGCTGGTTAGATGGGCATGCAGGTCTTCACCTTGTAGCTCTCTGAATTGTCTTGTGTTTTGTATCATCTGGAGCATGACCGACTTTATTTCAAATTGTGCATTCTCCTCAACCATTGGTCATGAAATGCCGGGCGAGAAGTCATAAAGATTCGGCGCCGCATAGTTTCTCATGGGGATATTGCAGTCAGCAGGAAGAAAGACAGGATCTTGAGCTTGCCGATTCGCCCCCTGATTTTCTTCAGGCCTCTTGTTTACTCTTCTTCGCCTGATTCTGTTCTAGCGTGCCCTTGCGCAAAAAGTACGCTCGATCTCTGGGTCAACTTTGAATTCTGGATCAGTTCCAATACTCATAAACCGTCAGCTTGCTTTTCACAATAAATAGACAATATAGTAGAGATTTGTCCTGCAAAATACCACAAAAGTATTCAACACTAACTGTTACCAATCCTCAACAACGGCGCCATAAACTTGTTGACTAATGGTTTGGTTATCTTTATTTATTAATTATTATGCACTGTGATGATAGATATTATGCTACAAGCTCATGTTGCCATAAACTTGTGAGGATAAAAATGGAATGTTATCTATCTATTGTGTTGATGAATGAATGAATGATGCTCTATATGCACTCAAGTGCTTTGCGATAAAGACATTTTATGCGATACTACGTTCTAAGTGTATGCGTTGATAGTGATATGCTCGTAGTATGCGATGAAGTAGTGCGTGTCACAAGTTTCCTTGTGCTGAAACCAAGTATAATTCCAACGCAAGTTTCTCAGAATGATCCGAGGTCGAACACGGGGATTGTTGTCGTTAAATGCGATACTTATGTGATACATGCGACCGGTTATAATAATGAATAAAGAATTTTGGTTTGTACAGAAATATAAATTGCGCTGAAAGTAAAAATGCATTGATAAAGTAAATTCCTAAACTACTATGATACAGGGGTCGAGGACTGGCTATGAAGTTGTACAAAAGAATCTATGAATGCGATGACAAGTCTTATGAATGAGGCAGAAAGAGAATGAGTAAAAAGTAAAAACATCGCAAGTTCGTCAATCGTGTTAAGGATGCAACTAAGGTTCCGCTTTCCCTTGGCTTACATCTTTCAGGTGATCGGTCACGTTCCCATACGTCTATGGTGAAACAGAGATGAACGTTGATGAACGCAAGGTTGTTTACATCTCTAGAAACACACTTCTCGCTTTAATTAATGCATTCTTCCAATCTTCTCTCAATAGGGGGAATAACATCTTCACTTCTGCTCTCACAGGTGAAGATGTCGTCGAGCATGCTTTAGCTAAACTTTAATTGTTTTTTATTCTTTGACACAGATTGACTCAACTCGCTTAATTCTCGCTGTTTACCCTAGGGATTAAGAAACACATCATGGAGAAAATGGATGATAAATGTATGGAAAGAGACAGGAGAGATGATTAATTGATGACGATGATAACATTTAGGTTCTAAATTAAGCGTTTTGATACATGTTTGTGAATGAGGGATTAAAGAAGATAAACAATAGAAGGTGAAATTAGAGAATAGAACAAATACGGAAAAGTGTCAACGTCTTGACACAGATTCCCGATCGGAGACTTGTGGTTGTCGACGTATGGATGTGGTGGAGAGGAAAGCTTCCCTCTCAGGCTTGCTTTCCTTGTAGAATTGACCTTTTGCATAAGAGCTTTAGCTTCGAGAATCGGAAGAATTTCCTTGCTCGGAGACTCACATTTCAGCCTTGTCTTCGTAGTTCTCCCGGATTTACTTTGTAAAGTCTCTTCAGACCAGCCTCTCTCCCTCAGTATATCTTTCAGCGAATTTAAGGAAGCTATTTATAGACAAGACCTTGGCTCTTTGAATTTGTGGTCCCCACTGTATAATTATGGTAATTTCTACCATGGCGTAATGGAAAATTCCTCTCTACTCTACTATCAATCTGTTAGAATTGCACAACAAAAAGTTGTACACTTGTTAGAATCGTCCGCGAATGCGTGCTCTTCACATCTTCAATCGATCGCCGCATGTGGTGTTGTTTTTTATTACCGCATATGGTTGAAATGCGTTGGTCGCTAAAGCTCATGATCGATTATCACATGCGCTGTCATTGCGCTGATAATCTCTTCGTTCTTAATCGATTGGCGCATGCGATGTAGATGTGTTGTACATTTTGTCTTCCAACCATTAACGCATGTTGTGACCTATTTCCTGCAAAATAGAGGCTGAAACATTCTATTTTGCCATCGCAATGGTGTTAGTGGATGTGTTTACTACATTTCATAATTTTTTTATTTCTCAGCCAATTCTTATACTATCGACGCAACTTTCCTCTCTTTTTGCCACAATATCTAAATAAAACAGCATAAATAACTTGTATTTCTACAAGTTATCACTTGTCCACACTACAACCCCTCCATTTAGAGTGAACATTGTCCCTGATGTTGATTTGTGAGAATCTCTATCAGTCTGAAAGTCAGAGTCTATGTATCATGTAAGGATCAGATCCTTATCTCCATACACGAGCATGTGATCCCTAGTTCTCTGAAGATACTTGATGATCGTCTTGACCGCCGTCCAGTGATCAAATCCTAGATTGGACTGATATTGACTGACAATCCCTACTACATAGCAAATGTCGAGTCTGGTACACAACATTGCATACATTAAGCTTCCAACAGCTGAAGCATAGGGAATCTGTCTCATCTCCTCAACCTCTTGAGGTGTCTTAGGACATTGATCCTTAGACAAAATGATTCCATGCCTGAAGGGTAACAAGCCCCTCTTGGAATCCTGCATCCTATACCTGATCAACATTTGATCGATGTACGATGCCTGAGACAAGGCTAGCATTTTGTTCTTACGATCTTGAATGATCTGGATCCCTAGAACATACTGTGCCTCACCCAAATCTTTCATTTGGAACTGGGCAGCTAGCCATTTCTTAATATCAGTCAGATACCCTACATCATTCCCAATGAGTAGGATATCATTGATAACTTATAGAAATACAAGTTATTTATATCATCTTACTTAGAATATGTGATAATAGGAAGGAAAAGTTGTGTTAAACATATTAAATTGGCTTAGAAATGCAAAGATTGTAAAAGTATCGAAAACACACCCACTAACCGCATTGTGATGGCAAAAAGGATGTCCAAATCTTTATTTTGTAGGTAACAGGTATCATCGCATGTGACGATTGCTCGTGGACAAAAAGAGCAACGCATTCTCGGGGATTTCTGAAATTGTATAGCTTTTCTGATGTACGACCTGACAAATTGAACGTGGAGTAGAGTGGACATTCCCACCAAGCCTCGATAGGAAAAAGTAACTTTTCAAAGTGGGACCACTAACGTAGGAGGTGCTAAGGTCTATAAATAGCAACATCAACACTCACAAAGAAAAAAAAAGGAAGAAACACACGGAAAAAGAGACGAATAGAAGTTCTGTGCAAGGGACATTTTTCCCTCGAGAAATCTTCTGAGAAGGAAGTTCTCCACCTCATTCCTCCATCATGTCGGCAAGCAAATAGCTTTAATCGGGATCCGTGCCAAGACATTGACATGTTGCTCTTATTTGTTCTTGCTTTCCGTTCATCGATTATTGTTCATTTCTTGTCTTTCATTCATATCTCTGTATCAAACACTTTATCTTTACCAGTTAATATCATTATCATGTTCATCTTCATCTCTCTGTTCACCATAATGCATTCATCTTCCATTTCTCTCACCATGAGTAACTAAACCTCTAGGGTGTGGGGGAAGGATTGAGCAAGTAAGTCAATCCATGTTGAAGTAGTCAGCTAAGTTTAATTAACGCATGCTCAATGGCATCTTCACCTGCGAGAGCAGAAGTGAAGATGCTAATCCACCTCTCGAAAGAAGGTTGATAGAATTCATTAACTAAAGCAAGAAGTATTTCCAGAGATGGAAACAACCTAACGTTCACAAACGTTCATCCCTGATCATCATAAAGATATGGTGACGCAAGCGATCACCGAGAGGTGTAAGCCAAGGGAAAATGGAACCTTAGTTGCATCCTCAACAGGATTAACAAACTTGCGATGTTCTTTCCCTAAACTCATTCTCACTCTGAGTCAATCCACAAGACTTGCCATCACATTCTCTCACACACACTTTGCACACTTCAGATTTATTTACCTGTTTATTCATTTATCATTGCATTTTACTTTTCAGCACCTCACATTATTAATTTGATTACGGTCGCATATATCACATCATTTTCGTATTAACATCACAATCCCTGCGTTCGACCTCGGGTCACTCTGAGAAACTTGCGGTTGAATTATACTTGGTTTCATCGCAAGAAAACTTGTGACACGCATAAACTACATGAACACATTCTACAGTGAATTTTGTAGCATCACATATATTATCTGGCAGCATGATTAAGACAACACATATCATACCATCAAATCTTGTGGTGGCATTACATCCACCGCGCAACAATCATCCACATACAGTACCAGGAAAGCTACTGAGCTGTTGATGATCTTCTTGTAAACACAAGGCTCATCAATGTTTTGATCAAAGCCAAACGACTTGAGTGCAGTGTCAAATCTAATGTTCCATGATCAAGACGCTTGTTTTAGCCCATAAATGGACCTATTAAACTTGCAAACTCTTTACTCTTGATCTGGAACTACAAACCTCTCTGGTTGAGCCATGTAGATGGTCTTCTCAAAATTACCATTAAGAAAGGTAGTATTGACGTTCATTTTCCATATCTCATAATCATAAAATGTGGCTATGGACAGGACTATCCTGATAGACTTGAGCATGACAACAGGTGAGAAAGTTTCCTCATAGTTAACTTCCTCGACCTGGGTATAACCCTTTGCCACAATTTGAGCTTTAAAGGTTTGCACCTTTCCATCTACACTTCTCTTTCGCTTATAGATCCACTTGCACCCAATAGATCTTACCCTATTAGGCAGATCCACAAGCTCTCAGGCTCTATTGAAGTACATAGACTCCATTTCCTGGTTCATGGCTTTAATCCATTCATCCTTGTCAACATCCTCCACTGCTTTATTAAAAGACAATGGATCCTCGGCCCCATCATTAGAAATTACGTTCTGGGCTTCAGTCAAACTGATGTAGCGATCCGGTGGGTTCATAACCCTCCCACTACGTCGAGGCAGTCTCAACTCTTGAGTTGGTTGACTAGATGCACCGACCTCAACAACTTTTGTTGATCTATCGGCCTGTTTAACAACTCTTGTTGAACCCTCAGTAGTCTCAGTATCATTAGAAATCTCACGTAAAACAAGCTTACTTCGTGGCTTATGATCCATCATGTGGTCTTCTTCCAAGAAGATAGCATTTGTAGAAAAAAACACTTTGTTCCCATACGGATCGTAGAAGTATCCACCCTTTGTTTCCTTGGGGTAGCCTACAAAGAGGGAAACTTTTGAATGCGGTTCCAACGTCTTCGGGTTAGTCACAAGCAATGTGCTGGACACACTCAAATCTTGAAGTGGCGTAAACTACCTTTACGGCCTCTCTACAACTCAAAAGGTGTTTCAGAAACAGTTTTCGAGGGAACGTTGTTTAGGATGTAGTAAGCAGTCTCCACTGCAAAATGCCAAACGAGTCTAGAAGATGAGCTTAATTTATCATAGACCAAATCATGTTCAACAAGGTTCTGTTTCTTCTTTCTGATACACTATTCTGCTAAGGTGTATCGGGGGCCAAGAGTTGGAACACAATCCCATGTTCTATCATATAGTTCTAGAATTGGAGGTTCATATACTCCCCACCACGATCAGATCGTAGTGTTTTTATCTTCTTACCCAACAAGTTTTCAACTTCAGCCTTGTACTCCTTGAACTTGTCAAGGGTTCTAGACTTACGTTGCATTAGGTAGAGATACCCGTACCTTGAATAATCATCTATGAAAGAGATGAAATATTCATGCCCACCTCGAGCCCTAACACTCATCGGACCACAGAGGTCAGAATGTACAAGCTCCAAGGCTTCCTTGGCTCTATAACCTTTTCCAGTAAAAGGTTGTTTGGTCATCTTGCCTTCGAGGCATGATTCATACACCGACAAGGAGTTTTCTTTTAAACTCTTTAGAAGTCCACTTTTCACCAACTGCTCAATCCTATTGACGTTGATGTGACCTAAGCATAGATGCCAAAGATGGGTGTTTTCCTTAGGAGAAACCTTTGGTCTTTTAGCTGTTGTTGTCGTACTGAACATTTCAGTGTTAAATAAGGCTTTTACGACTAACGACCTTAGTACATATAAGTTACCTTCCATTGAACCAAAACCAATCTCCATTTCATTCTTGAAAATAAACACTTTACTCTCAGAAAAGGAGACGGTATACCCTCGTTCAATGAGGCAAGAAACCAAGATTAAGTTTCTCTTGATATGAGGAACTACGAAAACATAGTAACAGATAACGTTTTTTGTCCAAAAATAACTTAAGCCTGCCTACAGCAACAGCTAAAACAACCTCAACAGTACCGACTCGATGAGTCATCTCTCCCTGTGGCAATGATTGCCAAGATCTGAATCCTTGGTAAGAAGAACTGACATGGTTGGTAGCGCCTGAATCAAGGATAAATGCATAATCATCATTCTCTACCAAACACGTCTCCAAGACCAATAAATCACATTCATTATCTTTAGACATCCTCCTCTTTTGGAGAGTAGTGGGATCTGTATCAGAACATAAATAAGCTCGAAGTTGCATTTCAGAGAACACTTCTCTTCCATGAACCTCAACAAAGTCAGCAACAATTGCTTCCTCTTCCTGGAATTTAACTTGGGAACTGACACTACTGGTTTTTTCATCCTTCCCTTTGTGCTCGAAAAGTAAGAACTAATGTTCAAACAAACCTTGCAACAAGTCCATGACCTCACGTGCAATGACTATGTTCTCAACCCTTTTAGCCAAAACATCAAGTATGCTAGCCAAAATGTGAAGTCGGGCCAATGAATTAGCCTTCATCCATAACTCATATGAATTACGAACACTTCACGGTGCATCAAGGGTCGAGACTTGAGGACGCTCCTCAACCATGACATATTCGAGGTCGTTTGCCACTAAAAACATTTTACAAAATTCTTTGACAAATTCAAGGTTGTTTGCCACGAAAAACATTTTACAAGATTCTTTCCACTATATGTAATTGGTCAAATTAAAGGCTTTAAATGGAAATACAAACAGGTCGTTGCATTAGAACCTTTGAACTTAGGTCTATCTCAATCCAATTTTAAAACCCTTTTAAACATGAATTCACCCCAAGTCCGTATGCAACTATTTCTTATCGATTTTAGTTCTAATTTCCTTTATAACACTTATAACGGAAACAATCAAAACCACAACGCAAAGCTAACACATACAAGGCATTCATAGCGTTTATAAATAGCCTAGGTGTCATGCTCCATGCATTGTTCATTCATTACTACCTTTTTATATAACTCTTATATAAACAAGCAACAAATCAAGCACAACATGCTTCCATTCACCCTTATACTATAACACTTATAATATAAAGATGCTGCATGATAATGCTCACTACATGAAAAATTATAACTCTTATATTTCATGATGCATGCGCATGCTTTCAAGTAATTTCATGCAAGATTATAACACTTATAATACATGATGCATGAATAAATGCACAACCTAAGGTGGGTTTCTAAATATATATTTCAAACACTTTGCCATATAAACCACATACATCACATGTATAATAAAAAAATGTTGATGAACCAGGAAAAATTGCCTTAAATCCTCAAAACTACAAGCTAACTATTACAAAAACAAGGAGTCTTCGGTTCAAATAGGCGAACCAGATCTTAAACCGTCCGAGCGAAGCAACGCATCTCCACTGATCGTATACCAAACACCCCGCGATCCTCTACACGAAAGAACAAACACTTTGCTCAATTTTTTACCTACGCTTCCAGAGCTAAACGATCATGTACCTTTTACTATGTGATGAAGCATGAGTACGCGATCGTACAGTGTGCTCCGCATAACACAAGCCTTATATGGTCGTCTAAACGACTACGATGCGATGAAGCACAATCGTCTAAACGATCGCTGAGGAACCTAAGAAGGTCTGTAGTATAAGGATTAAGGAGGGATACCAGATCCTGGTGACACTACAGATACGACCCGTTTTGTAGAGGTTTGCAAGTGTTGTGAATTACTATAGATGGTAGATCCTGACCATTCATGTAGAGACATGTGAGCAAGGGCGTCCTATACAAAGAGTTTGTATAAGACCAGATCACGAGATGACTTAAGTGATAACCTAAAAAGGTTTGTAGTATAAGGATTAAGGAGGGATACCTGATCTTGGTGACACTACGGATACGACCTGCTTTGTAGAGGTTTGCAAGTGTTGTGAACTACTACAAATTGTAGATCCTGACCATTCATGTGGAGACATGCGAGTGAGGGTGTCCTATACAAAGAGTTTGTATAAGACCAGACTACGAGATGACTAGTCTCTTTATATAACGTCGTTGATACTTGAGACTTACATCACCTAAATGACCATAGGTGACATAACCTCAATCCTGAGTGTTTTGGGAACTCCTGCCTTTGAGGGCGGTCTTTTGATTAGTATGGGTGAGAGTGGCCAGATTGCCAACTCAACATGCCTACCTTTTTGGGGTTTATCTGATTTAGGAGCCAGGAACTTAGTTACACAAGATGAAATTCACTCTTTCCTTGAAGTAGGGGTAAGTAGATAGATTGCTCCCTTAAGGGCTAATTCCAGGTCTTGAACATAGTGGCCACAGCTTCTCTTTGGAAGAGAGGACTCGGTCATCGTAAGACTATGACTTATGTTCATTAGAGGGATAAGTGGTACTTGAGGAGTTAGATGTAACTACAGGGGCATAACATTTATTGGCCCAACTGTACTTACAAGTGATCTATGAAGAGTTATCGCACTGTTGATTGGTTGATATGGACACAAAATATATCTGTAGTAAGAAGAGTGCAGCTATCGATTGATAATGGGCAGAAACGCTCGTAATTACAGCAAAAAGTTATAAAACAATGCAGGATTGCGACGGTAAAAATATATAATATTGCGTCCAAAAGCATTAACTTTGCAACATTGTGATCGCATGCGTCCATCGCTTTAAAATAACTAACTTATGTATTTTATGCAGAAAAATGTGTTGGTGCAAGGTGGAAATGTGATCCAAAGAAATTAACGTTCGAGCGCATTAAGAGATTGCGACCGCAAGGCTATGCGATCGTTTGCGCTCGCGAAAATCTGCTCAAGAAGGTGGCCGCATAGAGCCGGTGCATTAAGGTGGCCACATCTGGGTGAAACCTTAATAAATCACAATGAGACAGAAAGTTGATGACGGTCGATTCCGAATTAAGTTGACAAGCCGTTAACAACATACTATAACAAGTACACTCATCTTTTCGGTGAAAAATATTTGGCACAACAGATAGAGAATTAATGACATCCCATCAGTGCAATCATTCGAGAGAAAAAGTTCTTCACCCTGAAGCTCTATAGATACTGAAGGCCACCTTTGTTTAAGGAGTTCGGATAGTTCGGTTTTGCTCTTCAAACTTTAGAGTTCTTCTTCACCTTATACTTAGATTTTACATACTTAGAAGGCGGAAGCAAATGAAGGGAGATTACAGCAAAAGATCGTTCTGGTGAACTCGAAAGAGTGCTGGGAAGCATAGAAAATAGAGAGAGGGCCAACTCTTGCAGAAGCAAGAACATCTTTTGGGCATAATAGAGAATACGCAGTATAAAAGCCTTGGGAAGCAAGATGTTACTGCCAGGCTCTCTACCCTTATTTTCCATTGTCATTTTGTACTCTGAACCTATTTATAAAATGAAAATTGCATCGTTATATCTGTCCATTCATTTTACATTACGCATGAGTAACTAAATCTGTCGAATGGGTTAAAAAGCACTCAGCTAGCATAACCTGAGATCTTCATTCTATGCGATCATCTTGTATTATGTATGCGTTGTTCGTCCACTATAGATACTCGGAAGGGTAGTCTAAGTATATAATTTAGGCTTGGAAAAGTCAGATTAGAATCTAGGCTCGGGAGAGTCAGATTAGAACTGCATAATCAAGAAATAGAAGCTTAGGAATAAGTTCTGTTTGCTATTAACGCATCGCATGCACCCTAGAGATAGGATATGATTGTATGCAGTCGCCTTGTCCTTGTGTGCATCTTTCATCATCGCATAGGCAAGAAGTAGAGACTTAGGAATAAGCTCTATAAACATTATCGTATTCATCGCATGCGTCCTAAAATTATGAGCTATAGCATTTGCATTGGAAAATGAACTACTGTCGCATGAGTGTAGCATGATTGCATAGTTTGAACGCATTCTCAGGAAACGATAGCTAAAGACCTTCTCAACCCGTTCCCCCGCATATTCAGTGTATCTGTCGCATAATTACTCTTTTCTCAAATCCGCCGCATACATTTTATACCTTAAACAACAAACCAACCAACACTTTGATTTATTTGTTACCGCAAAGTGATCTAAAATTACCATCGCATACTATTTTCCTTAGTCTCTGTGTTCGACCCTCAGCTTATCAAGCAACTCAGTAGGATTTATACTTGAGCATTGCTGAGAAAACTTGCTTGCACAATGCATATTCCACCATCGCATTCTACACCATTATTTCACCGCATAAAATAACGCATCAAGTTTTTGGCGTCGTTGTTGGGGACTTTGGCAATATATTGTCCTAACAGTAATTTTTTTGATTTTCTTTGCAGCTTTCAATCTCTGGCGAATTACGATCCAGAGATTGAAAGAACGTTCCGACGAAGATTGAGAGACAACCGCCAACAACAACAATAAGAGAAAGAACCAAACATGGTGGAACAACCAGGAAATTGAGCACCAAATGAAAATAATATCATGGCGAATCCCATCCTATTAGAAAATGCCGCATTAGGCCCATTCGGGACTATACATTGCCCAACCTCTATAATTTCACCCTAGGAATCATAAGGCCTGCTCTTGATGGATCGAGGTTTGAAATGAAATCGGTGATGCTGCAGATGATCCAAACTACCGGATAGTTTGGTGATAGGCATGGCGAGGATCTGCACGGCCACCTTCAGAGTTTCATTGAGATCTACAACACGTTTGTGTTCCCTAACATCTCCGCTGAGGAGGTTCGACTAACTTTGTTTCCATTTTTGTTGTGTGACCAGGCATGAAAATGGGCTTATTCTCTCGAACCAGGGGCGATTACATCATGGGAGCAAGTAGTTGAAAATTTTATGAAGAAGTACTTCCCTCCGACGGAGAAGGCCAGAAGAAGGAAGTTGGTCACCAATTTTGAACAGGATATTGACAAATCGCTCAGTGACGCTTGGGCGAGGTTTAAGAGGTTGGTAAGAGATTGCCCACATAATGGCTTACCAGACTGCTTACAGATGGAGATTTTCTACCACGGATTAAACCTTGCATCGTAGACAGCTGCCAATGCGACAGCAGCTAGAGGTCTATTGGATAAGACTTACGATGAGGCCAAGGATATCCTTGATCGCATTTCTAAAAATCATGAAGACTAGAGAGAAAGCGATCAAAGATTGAGAATCAAGGACAGTGACGCAAATAATGGGGCCATCGCATCCTTTCAGAACCAAATGACTGCGTTGATAAACTTGATATAGGGAATCGCAATCAGTAGCCCAACAATGCATAGTGGGCAAGTCAACGCAATCAACCAGACAACCGTAAGTTGTGCTACTTGCGGTGAAGGACAACCAATGGAGGAATGCCCGAGAAACCCACAGTCAGTCTATTTTGTGAAGAATAATCCATTTTCTAACACATATAACCTTGAGTGAAGAAACCATCCTAACTTTGCGTGGAAAAATCAACAGCAAAATTTTCAATCAATGGCGCAAAAAGAAGGGCCACTGGGATTTTTTCCACGAGCCAACGGTCAAACGCAAAATCAAGCCAGCAGTTCGCATGTGCCGGAATCTTCCTCTTTGGAGAGTTTTTTTGAAGAAATATATTGAAAAGAACGAAACAGTGCTTCAAAATCAAGCGACATCCATCCATAACCTGGAAATTCAGATAGGCCAGATCGCGGGCGAACTCAAGAATAGACCGCAAGGGGCACTTCTGAGTTCAACGAAACTCCCGCGCAACTCAGGGGGTATGGGAAAAGAGCAATGTCAAGTTGTGACATTGCGGAGCGGAAAGACTGTGGCGGGAGAGAAGAAAGAGCCTAGCTAGACTGCTCCAATTGTGCTGGAACTAGAGATTGCATTGACTCGAGGAGAAACAAAAGAAAAGAAGGCAATGGAACCAGAGATTGCGTCCACCTCAAAGCCGAAAGAACAGGGGACCATAAGAATACAGCTGCAACCATTCCCCCAAAGACTCAAAAAGAAGAAAATTGATGAGGTACAGTATCAACGCTTCATGGATATGCTAAAATAGTTGCATANCATTCCCCCAAAGACTCAAAAAGAAGAAAATTGATGAGGTACAGTATCAACGCTTCATGGATATGCTAAAATAGTTGCATACTAGCATTTCGTTCACTGAAGCGATTGAACAGATGCCAGCATATGCAAAGTTTCTAAAGGATATTGTGACAAAGAAGAGAAGCACTGGTAAGTTCGCAACGGTGGCTTTGACACAAGGTTCAAAATCCATAATTCCACCAAAAATGAGGAACCCTGGAAGTTTCACTATACCTTGCTCTATTGGAAGGTTATACATCGGTCAAGCGCTTTGCGATCTCGGGGCCAGCATCAATTTGATGCCCCTGTCAATTTTCAAGCAACTGAATGTAGGGCAGCTTGCGCCCACAATGGTGACTCTCCAATTAGCGGATAGATCTCTTGTGCATCCAGAGGGGAAGGTGAAGGATGTTCTAGTTACGATCGACAAATTTATATTACCGATAGACTTCATCATCCTGAACTATGTAGCAGACAAGGATGTGCCCATCATTCTGGGGCGACCATTATTATCCACCAGTTGCGCCCAGATTGATGTGTACAAAGGAGAGATCACGCTGAGCATGAATGGACAGAAGCTCAAGTTTTACATTATCCGAGCCATGAAATATCCTAATGAAGAAGACCTCAATGAATCCAATGATGAACCAAGTTTGAATGAAGAAGAAAAGTCTGAAGATGAACAATGAAGATGAGGATGTGATCGCATCCATTATAGCGTGCAATGCGATCACAAAAAAAACAACTAAAGATGATGAAATGATCGCATCCAAAGAAGATAAGTTGACAGCGAACGAAGAAAGAAAAACAACAATAGACCCTTCCAACAATAGACCCTTCCTAACCACCTAAAGTATGCGTTTCTGGGGTAGAATGAAAAGCTACCTGTAATCATTTCCTCTGCACTTAATGAAGGCCAAGAAAATGTGCTTCTAAGCATCCTGAGAAAGTATGTAAAAGCAATTGGCTGGATGCTCGCAGAAATTAGAGGAATCAGCCCCGCATACTGCATGCATAGGATTCATCTCGAAGAGAATCATAAAGGATCGATCGAACATTAGTGCAGACTCAACCCTGCGATGAAGGAGGTCATAAAGAAGGAGATAATCAAATGGTTAGACGTGAGCATCATCTATCCAATAGCCGACAGCACGTGGGTCAGCCCCGTGTAATGTGTACCGAAGAAAGGAGGGATGACGGTGGTCCCTAATGCAAATAACGAACTGATACCAATAGAGACCGTCACCCGATGGCAGATTTGCATGAACTACCACAAATTAAATATGGAAATAAAGAAGGATCATTTCCCTTTGCCTTTTATCGACCAAATGCTAGATCGCCTAGCTGGAAATGATTTCTACTACTTCTTGGATGGATATGCTGGCTATAACCAAATCATGATTGCTCCTGAAGATCAAGAAAAAACCACATTCACCTGCCCGTTTGGAACATTTGCGTTTCGACGCATGCCGTTCGTACTTTGCAATGCGTCGAGCACTTTCCAAAGGTGTATGATGGCCATCTTTTCTGAATATCTCAAAGACTATGTAGAAATTCATGGACGACTTCTCTGTGTATGGGTAAACATACAAAGTCTGTCTCAACAACATGGAGAAGATATTGAAAAGATGTGAAGAGACGAACCTCGCGCTTAATTGGGAGAAATACCCCTTCATGGTGAAGAAAGGCATTGTGCTTGGGCACAAGGTCTCCAAGGATGGGTTGGAGGTAGACAAGGCAAAGATTGAGGCAATTGAAAAGCTTCCTACAGTGAATGTAAAGGCTGTCAGGAGCTTCTTGGGACATGCTGGATTTTATAGACGTTTTGTCAAAGACTTTTCAAAGATTGCACGACCATTGAGTGCATTGCTGGAGGCAGAAAGAAAGTTTGACTTTAATGATTAATGCCGCAACGCATTCACAATACTGAAGAACGCATTACCAACCGCACCAGTGTTGATCGCACCGGACTGGACACAGCCCTTTGAATTAATGTGCGACGCAAGCGGTTATGCGATGGGAGCAGTGCTGGCGTAGAAGAAGAAAACAATGCTACACCCCATTGCATATGCGATAAAACCTTGAATTCTGCTCAAACAAATTACACCACCACAAAAAAAGAATTGCTTGCGATGATATTTGCGTTGGAGAAATTCAGAGCTTATTTGCTGGGAACTAAATTACTCATTCACACTGACCACTCAGCGATAAAATATTTAATGACAAAGAAAGATGCAAAGCCGAGATTGATTAGATAGGTTCTCCTCCTCCAGGAATTCGATATGGAAATCAGTGATCGCAAGGGGATGGAGAACCAGGTTGCGGACCATTTATCCAGATTAGAAAATCTAGAAATTGACCACAACCAGTTAGAGGTGAGAGCAACGTTCCCAAATGAGCAGCTATTTAAGATTGAAGAATTACCATGGTACGCAGACGTGGTACATTTTCTAGTTTGCGAACAATTTCCCAAAGATAATACAGACCACCAAAAGAGGCGACTCAGACATGAATGTAGATCATATTATTGGGATGAGCCAAATCTATATAAGAGGGGGTCAGACCAGATTTTGCACCTGTGCATATAGATGCTGCTCACCAATGCATATTATCACAATGTCATGACTCGCCATATGGAGGGCACTTTGGAGGCCAACGCACAACAGCGAAAGTATTACAAAGTGGGTATTATTAGCCAAACCACTAATTCAAGGATGCAAGAGACTATGCGATTAAAGTTGACCGGTGCCATACGCACGGGTAATATTTCAGTGGAAGCATGTGATGCCATTGAACATTCATTTTAGATTGGAATTGTTCGGACATCTGAGGCATTGACTTCAGGACCATTCTCCACCATCGAAATGGTCACAAATATATTCTGTTAGCCGTCGACTACATTTCAAATGGGTAGAAGCGGTTAAGCATTGCACCACAAGCGATGCGGCGGGTAGTCTCCAAGTTTCCTTGAAGAAAATATTTTCACTCATATTTGGCACAATCCACGTGCCATAATAAGTTATGAAGGCTCCACTTTGTCAATCACATAGTTACAACTGCTGCTCTCAAAGTAATAATATCTCATAAGTGGCCATCACATACCATCCCATAGACAAAATGGCGTCAAAGCTGAAAGTGTCCAATCGAAAAATCAAGCTTGATAATTAGAGAAGGTGGTAAAACTTTTCATGGAAAAAGATTGCAAACAAAGCTGAATGATGCACTGTGAGCATTATAGGACCGCCTATAAGACACTTTATCAGGATGTCTTCTGTATGCGTGGTGTTTGGTAAGCATATGTCATTTTACCACTTAAGCTGGAGCACAAAGCACTGTGGGCGATGAAAAAGCTGTAACTTTGACTTAAAGCAGTAGGCGAACAAGGAAACTCCAATTGGTCGAGCTTGTCATGAATGGAGAGAATGGCAAGCTTTTGAGAATTCAAAAATTTACAAAGAACCGAGCAAAACGTTGGCATGGACAAACAGCTATGCGGGAAGAATCTCCACGTCAGACAAAAGGTCTTACTTTTCAATTCGCGGCTATGACTCTTTCCCAGAAAAATAAAGTCACGCTAGTCCGGACCCTTTATAATCAAATAAGTATTCCCGCATGGTGCGATCGAACTAATTAATGAGGAAGGGACCCGCACGTTCAAGGTTAATGGGCAAAGAGTCAAGATATATTGCAGAAGTGATTTTCATTGAGAAAAGACCTCTGTAGACCTGAGAAATCTGGAATAAAGAAAAATCAAGTGACCCCTACGCTGGCATGCGACAGAAAATCATCAGGGGTGTAAGTTTTTTGGAATATCCTTTTCTTACCAATGATTAATGAACTCTCACTATTCTTTTATTTCGGTTATCGTTTATTTGTCTTTATAAAAAAATGGTGAATTTTTTTTTTAAAAAAAAGAGAAAAATTTTGTTAACTTTGTTTTTTTATTATTGTCTCTCAATGTTTTCTTTGCAACGATCATGGTGAGCAATTGCGGAGGCGCTACACGAAAGACGCAACTACTTTATTCCGTCACTGCAATCGACAAGAGTAGTTTGTCGCAAAGCAGGATGCGTTCACAAATAATGCGGGCGACAGAGCAAATTTGGGGGTTGTATCTTTCCTTGACTTTATTTATTCCAAATTTTACTCTATCGCATATCCTTTTAACTTTGATAATTTTATCATCGCATCCTCTTTAGTCGGCGCAATCATTACACATTGATTAATTTAGTAAGTCACCGCATTATTTCTCTTTGCCAATTATGATTTCAATGATGAAACACATGCCTTTATTTTTCCGTATATACTAGAGTCAACTTAATTTTAGGACTGTCAACTCATGAAATATTTCTAAGAGTTAGTGGTCTGCCAACATTCTTTCAAATTGACTTTTTACAAAACTTTCTAAGAGCATCGCATGACTTCTTTCAATCTTTCAACAATGGGGACATTGCTGCGTTTAAATTTGGGGGTGCGGTATTCATTTTCGACCTTACTATTTTTTGGTAGTACAAAAAAAATATTATAACGTTGCCATTGGATCCTACTCGTAGTTGGAAGTCCGCATGCCACACGTGGGGGCAAGCCAAAACGAAGGTAGGAATTGTGATCAACGCATAAATAAGTGATCACAACTCCGCTGCCAAATGGGCATGAGTTTAGACTGAGAAAGAGCACCTTGCTCGTAGTTGGATGTCCGCATGACACACATGGGGGCAAGCCAAAACGAAGGCTAGGCACTTGGATCAACGTAAGGTCATAGAAAAATATATGTCTAAAATACGCAAGGATAAAAATCATTTGAAAACACCCCAGTTGGAAAAGTTTTTTTTATGAAATAAATCATGCGATGCCCTGGAAACTAGTAAAGTCCTTTTGAAGGTTAAACTTGCGATCCCTAAATTTTAGAAATATTTTACAAAGAGACCTGGATAAGAATTAAGGAGATTTTGGTGGGCAACCTTGAGAAATCTAGGAAAGAAGAATGCGGTCGACTTTCTAAAGAAAATCTTTAGTTTATGCTTGAGGACAAGCATTGTTTAAATTTAGGGGTGTGATAACGGGTAGAAATGCACGTTATTATAGCACAAAGTTATAAAACAATGTAGGATTGCAACGGTAAAAATATATAATATTGCGTCCAAAAGCATTAAGTTTGCAACATTGCGATCACATGCGTCCATCGCTTTAAAACAGCTAACTTATGTATTTTATGCACAAGGCAAAAATGCGATCCAAAGAAATTAACGTCCGAGCACATTAAGAGATTGCAACCGCAAGGCTATGCGATTGTTTGCACTCGAAAAAATCTACTCAAGAAGGTGGCTGCATAGAGCCGGTGCATCAAGGTGGGCGCATCTGGGTGAAACCTTAAAAATCACAATGGGACATAAAGTTAATGACGGTCGATTCCGAATTAAGTTGACAAGCCGTTAACGACATACTATAACAAGTACACTCAACTTTTCGGTGACAAATATTTGGCACAACAGACAGAGAATTAGTGACATCCCATCAGTGCAATCATTCGAGAGAAAAAGTTCTTCACCCTGAAGCTCTATAAATACCGAAGGCCACCTTCGTTTAAAAAGTTCGGATAGTTCGGTTCTGCTTTTTAGAATTTAGAGTTCTTCTTCACCTTATACTTAGATTTTACATACTTAGAAGGCAGAAGCGAGTGAAGGGAGATTACACTGAGAGATCGTCCTAGTGAACTCGGAAGAGTGCTCGGAAGCGTAGAAAACAGAGAGAGGGCCAACTCTTGTAGAAGCAAGAACATCTTTTGGCCAGAATAGAGAATACCTAGTGTAAAAGCCTTAGGAAGCAAGATATTGCTACCAAGCTCTCTACCCTTATTTTCCATTGTCATTTTGTACTCTGAACCTATTTATAAAATGGAAATCGCATCTTTATATCTGTCCACTCTCTTTACATTACGCATGAGTAGCTAAATCTGTCGAATGAGTTAAGAAGCACTTAGCTAGCATAACTTGAGATCTTCATTCTATGCAATCATCTTGTATTATGTATGCGTCATTCGTCCATTAGAGATACTCGGAAGGGTAGTCTAAGGATAGAATCTAGGCTTAGAAAAGTCAGATTAGAATCTAAGCTCGGGAGAGTCAGATTAGAACCACATAATTAAGAGATAGAAGCTTAGGAATAAGTTCTGTTTGCTATTAACGAATCATATGCACCTTAGAGATAGGATATGATTGTATGTGGTCGCCTTGTCCTTGTGTGCATCTTTCATCATCGCATAGGCAAGAAGTAGAGACTTAGGAATAAGCTCTATAGACATTATTGTATTCATCGCATGCGTCCTAAAATTATGAGCTATAGCATTTGCATTGGAAAATGAATTGCTGTCGCATGAGTGTAGTGTGATCGCATGTTTGAACACATTCTCAGGAAACGCTAGCTAAAGACCTTCTCAACCCGTTCCCCCGCATATTCAGTGTACCTGTCGCATAATTACTCTTTTCTCAAATCCGCCTCATACATTTTATACCTTAAACAACAAACCAACCAACACTTTGATTTATTTGTTACCACAAAGTGATTTGAAATTACCATCGCATACTGTTTTTCTTAGTCCTTGTGTTCGACCCTGGGCTTACCAGGAAACTCAGTAGGATTTATACTTGGGTCTTGCTGAGAAAACTTGCTTGGACAATGCATATTCCAACATCGCATTCTACACCATTATTTCATCGCACAAAAAAATGCATCATCAATCTTTAATGGAATGCCTAGCAGTTAACGGATGGTGGATCCCATGACTAAAGAGTTTACTCAATTATTCACGTACTGTTGGAGCTTCAAGCTACAGGTCCATAAGGTCCCCTTGGTAGCTCAATGGATTCAAGTTGAGAATCAGTTCTTGGTGTTGATTTGAAATGTTCAAATTGACAAGAGAAAATTTGATTATATATCATATGATCGGTGTGATGAATGAGATACATCAAGTGGAGGATTAATGTAAATGAGATTTACATTAAGTACCATGAAATAGAAAAAGAACTATGGTTTATATGTTTCATGAGATGAAATATTAAAAATATAGGTTATAAATATAATATGGTAAGTTGGTTATCATACATATTTATAATAATATTAATTATTGGATAATTATATCGTTTTCTCTAATAACCAATTGAGTGAGATGTTATTGGCGGTTTCATGGTAATCGTGAGATAAAAGGAAAAATGTTTTCCTAAATTTAGTAGATTTGTGAAAGTTGTTGTTAGAGTTGCTATTTTCAAAAACTCACTCACAGTCTGTTGTCAAGTGAATAGGATTCACTAAAGAATAGCTGAAGAGAGACTAAACGATCGTGGAGTGACACTATACGATAGTTCACTCAGTTGGTCATCTTCTAAACGATCGCGGGGCTTTTCCTACACGATTGACATCTTTTAAATGATTGGGCATCGTCTATATGATAGACTCTTGTCATCTTCCATTTGCTCAACCATTTACATGATTGTTGTTCCCTTGGTCTCTTCCTCTAACCAAGTCCACACAGAGCCCACACTTCTGGATTCTCACACCAAGAATACCAAGGTAGCCATTGTGGTGGTGTCTTACTCAACTCAACTAAATCAAGGTTTCGGAGGCCGTTCATTGAGTTCGTGTTTGCTGATTGATCGTGTGTGTTGTAGTCGTAGTGTTCGAGCATTCGTGTGTTGCTGTCTTGGACACTAAACAAGCATTCATGATCGAGGGAGTTTGAAGATAAGTCTTCAAAGGTATGTTTAATCTTTCCCTTGATCTTTGTAAAGCATGTCGTAATTTCGTATTGTGCATGACCTGTAAGTTTTCGTTTCTTGATTGTAATTGTGTATGTTCAAGTTCGAATGGAATTTTGAACGATCATTCCACTACTCATGGAAATCCTCATGTCTGATTTTCTTCAATTGGTATCAGAGCCAGGTTGTTCTGATATTCCAAATTTCACTTTTGTTTTGAACTTCTTTTATAGTCGTGGTGGGTTTTCTACATTGCATTTAATTGATGCGTTTGTGGATGGCATTGATGAATGGTTATGGGTTTAATTGCCTCTATTTAAAGCTTTCTTTTGATTACAAAGTGTTAATTTGTAAGGGCCCCTGTGTTTTTGGGCATAATTAACAAGCAATTGAGTCTGTAACTCAAAGTGTTTGAGTTTTTCGAGTCGTTCGTGATGAAGTTTTGAAGCATGGAGATGCAGACTCAACAAGGAAGAAGACCAAGAGTTGGTCGTGTCGTGTAGCCTCAAGTAAACGATCTTGGGATTTGGCTAAACGATCGTGTAGATTTTTCTAAGCGACCGTGTAGTATTTACTAAACGATCATTTAGCTAATGCTAAACGATGGGGCAAAGTGTTTGCTCTATCGCATAGAGTTGGTTGCCCGATCGCATAGACGCTTGAGGTAAACGATCGAGTGCAAGCATTTGATGCTCATCATTTAATAAAAGACGCGCGCACTAAACGATCGTGTAGTTAGCATGCTATTGCATAGTCGCTGACTACAGATCACGCGGTATATGATACTTAGGTGCTCGGTCAGTGATCGTTTAGACGATTGTGATTCACCGCATCGTTGTCGTTTAGACGATAGTTTAAGGTTTCATATGCGTGCGTGCTGCACGATCGCATACCTCGTGCTTCATCGCATAGTAAAAGGTACACGATCGTTGCTCAACGATCGTTTTGCTCTGGAAGCGCTAGTATATATATTTGAGTATAAGCGTTTACTCTTTTGTGTAATATCCTTGGGTTTTGGTACAACGATCAATGAGATGCCGAATTGACTGACGGTTCATAGACCCAGTTTGCTTTGTTTGAACCGGTGAGCTCTTTGCTTTTTGTAATATCTTAGCTTAGTTTGAGCTTGAGGCTAATTATCCCGGTTCATCAACTTTTGTTTAATATACATGAGATGTATATGGTTTTTATGGCATAGTGTATAGATTAACAATAGGTTTTGAAACCCACCTTAGGTTGTGCATTATTCATGCATCATGTATATAAGTGTTGTTATATATGGCTGATGAATTAAAAGAAAGCATGCGCATGCTTCACGAAAATATAAAGAGTTATATTCATGCATCATCTTTATATATAAGCGTTATATGTATAAGGGTGACTGGAAGCAGTTTGCTTGGTTCATTGCTATATTTGTATAAGTGTTATATAAAAAGTAGCAACGAATGAACAATGCATGGAACATGACACTTAGGCTATTTATAAGAAATGCCTTGTATGTGTTTGCTTAGCGTTGTGAATGATTTTGGTTGTTTCTGTTATAAGCGTTATAATAGAAATTAGAACTAAAATCGATAAGAAAGAGCTGCATGCGGATTTAGGGTGAACTCATGTTTTGAAAGGGTTTTAAAATTGGATTGAGATAGATCTAAATTCAAGGTTCTAATGGGATTAGCAACCTAGTTTAATCTTTTTAAATTGGTTTAATAGGATTAAAATGATTGGCATAAAATATTAAAATTACATTAAATCTATCTATAAGGGATCTTTTATCTAAGGCGGGTTCTGTCTAGGCTGGGGTACTTAAGCTTAATGAAACGGAACACCCCTACCTGGGAACCTACTTGGAAAGGTGAATTAGATAGATTTTCTGTAAGCATGCGACAGTTGGTCAAAGACTTCGTTAAAGAGTTTAATGGACGATGATCAAAAGTTGTTCAACTATCCAAGGTAAAAGTTACTCTTGGGCAAACCTAAAAAGTCACAGTTAAAATTCTTAGCCGTGTTTTTTCTAAGTAAACTAAACCCTAGGTTATAAAATACTCAGTGGAAGGAAGAGATGTATCTAATATATCAATGATTCCACTCATGTTTCTCCCTGAATGTTCACACCGTGAGATTCATGCTTGGCCTCGTGGTGCCCTGGGAGCATCCCCTTTCGGATGGTGTTTAGATGAGTCAATATCAAGGTGGACGGAGAGAGTGTTTATAGTAAGTGGGTGAAAGGTGTGTGTCAATGTCACACCCCCTCCCAGATTACCCTCATAACCTAAAAGAAGATGTAATTGTAGTAGTTACTAGCCCTGTTACCAGCACTTACCACCTTAACCATCTAACCTGAGTGCCAACCTGATAAATATTATTAATGCATACAAATAGCTCGTCTTCAGTAGGCTCCATATACATTATATGATCACATGCAGACAGTCAGGACATAATATTTACAAGAGAAGTATTCATAGTTGGACTCAAACTTCACTAACAAGCCCTGATCCCCCTCAAAACACGTGTACATAGATATAGACCATAAACCTAAGTTATTCTTAACTAGCCAGGCCTTTCAGTGGCAAGCAACAGCACGATCAACCTTGAAGAATCTGACCACTACCTGAAAAAGGAAAACATAGAAAATCTGTGAGCTGGTAGCCCAGTGAGTGACTATAAAAATCATATTATACCATGCCTTACATTGTTATAAACATGTAAATATATTGAGAAACATTTCAAGTATCTTCCCTAAACATAAACATCAATAAACATCTTTAAACATCATTAAACCTTAGTTGGGCACGAGCATACATCGCTCTAGCATCCAACGTCTGTATTTGGCCAAGAGACCCATACTTTGGCCTCCTTTGCTAGTATATGGTTTAGGAGATCCATACTTCGGCCTCTCATTCAGAACTACCTACGTGCACGTGGAGTTTTCTAAGTACCGTCAACACCTTAGGTACTATTACCTAGATACCTTCTCTGTGTCCTTCAGTACTGGGTTATTCTCTAGCATCAAATCAAGCTTTAATAGAAAACCATTTACATTAAGAATCATTCTATCATAGCCTTTCTCTAGAAATGCATGCTTCATCATAGGAGCTTAACTTTTGTAATGAATTTACAATATACCTTGGCATGCGTTAAAACATATACAAGCTGGAGAAGAAACGCTATGCAATTCATTAAAAATTTTGCTTGAGAAAGTATAAACTCATCATCAACATTACTGTAAACTGCATGGTCTTTTATACATAAAAATTGAAAGCCGTAAGTTCATTTTAGTCACTCACAACTTGTCGGGGCTCTTAATGGGTTATAAGCTTCTCCTAGCTCCTCTTGGCCTGAAATGACATAACTCATGATTAGATTCCTTAGAATTCCCATCAAGATGCTTCAAGTAGTTTATTTACTAGTGAAACCTTCATCAACAAGATCATCATTACTAGCGAGATTGTCATCATGAGCGAGATCATCCTCATGAGCGAGATCTTCATGAGTGAGATCAAGCATTTCACTAGCAAAACTTCATCATAGCAAAACTTACCAATGCTAGCGAGATTTATATCTACACCAGCGAGATTCTCTTCCTGAGTGAGATTCAGCACAAAAACTAGCGAGATTATCATCCTGAGCGAGATTCACATCTACCTTATCTCGCTCTCGCTTTCTATGGTGAGCTGCTTACTTGATCTTCCCAACCAGCTGCTTATTTATGCACCAATTTTCTGTTTCAAATTCAAAATTTCGTAACCCAAAATCCAGAACTCTTTTCAAGAAACTTCCTTCTACAAACTTGTTTAAAATTGAGTTAAATTTCTTATCTTAAAATTTCAGCCCTAATTTTCTTGTAATTTGGCCTGGAGCTTACAATCTTCACTCCTGGCCTTGATTAAACCGAGAACTTGACCCTTTTGCAAATTCTTTACTTTTCGTTCTTTTTCCTACGAGATCTTTCTCTGGCAGACAACCTCCAAAACTGGATTCTCTCAGCTTTCAAATGGCACTGATCTTATTAATTCGCTCGAGTCATTTGCCAAAACCCACCTTCTGAATTTCCTCCTCCTTTTTTACTTTCGACCACCTCCCATGATTAAATGTCAAACCGCCACTTCATCTAGCACTAACTTAGTGCTTCCAGCCAAACTTAGTTAATAAGTCTCTTTAATCTTTTTTTTTCTCTCCTTCATTTGTAATCCCCTATAATTAAACCATAGATTTCCACTTATCAATTAATTAACATAACATCCTCATGGCTAAACATACTTATATAGGAAATGTAGAATTCAAGGTTTACAATTACCTCCCCCTTAAAAGAAATTTCGTCCTCGAAATTTACCTGATATATCATTAGAAAAGTTGAGGATATCTCTATCTCATTTTCTCTTTGGGTTCCCAGGTTGCTTCCTCGATTCCATGATTACACCATAATACCTTCACCAAAGGAATCATCTTATTTCTGAGTACTTGGTCTTTCCTATCTAAAATCTCGATGGCCTCTTCCTCATGAGATAAATCTTCTTTGAGTTGTACTGGTTGTGCTGCTAGTATGTGCATAAGATCAAGCACATACTTCCTTAACATTGATACATGAAATACGTCGTGAATATGAGTTAGCTCCATAGGTAACTGCAATCTATACGCTACTGGGCCAACTCATTCCACAATCTTATATGGTTCGATGTATGCAGACTTCTCTTCCTCCAAAACCGGAGAATTTCTTTCATGGGAACAATCGAAGAAATACCTGATCTTCAACTTCAAATTCTAGTTCTCTTCTTCGCTTATCTACGTAGCTCTTCTGTCTATCACAAGCCGCCATAAGATTATCTCTGATAAGCTTCACATTCTCAGTTGTCTGTTGAACTAATTCTGGACCCAGTAATTTTTGTTCTCTGACTTTGTTCCAATATATCGGGGTCCTGCAAGGTCGGCCATACAATGCTTCATAGGGAGCCATTCCAATACTTGAATGGTAACTGTTGTTGTAGGCAAATTCAACCAACGGCAATTGCGTATCCCAACTTCCTTTGAATTGTAACATGCAAGCTCTTAATGTATCTTTTAGTGTCTGTAAAGTTCTTCAGGACTGTCCACCCATTTGTGGATGAAAAGCCGTGTTGAAATGCAGTTTAGTGCCCATAGCCTTCTGCAGGCTAGGCAAGAATTTTGAAGTAAACCTCGAGTCTCGATCTGACACTATCGACACTAGAGCTTCATACTGACTGATTATTCTGTCTACATAAATCTTAGCTAGACGGTCCAATGTAAAAGTAACTTTTACTGGTATAAACTTGGTCATCATGGTTAGTCTATTGACTATCACCCAAATGCCATCATATCTTGAGGGCGTCCTTGGCAATCCAAACAGAAAGTCCATTGTCACATACTCCCACTTCCACTCAAGCACTTGGAGTGGGTTTAGTAATCTTACTGGTCTTTTCCTCTCAGGTTTCACCTGTTCATAGACTAAATATCGGTCTACATATTCTGTTATGTCTCTCTTCATTCCAGGCCACCAGTAAGATCTCTTTAAGGTTCTATACATCTTGGTGCTTCCTGGATGCATAGCGTAAGCAGAACTATGCGCTTCTTCCAAAATGGTTTGCTTAAGCTGCAGCTTATTAGGCACCACATTCTTCCCTCATTTTCTAGTACATTATCTGCTCTCAATTGGAAGTCAACTCTGGTTCCCTTACTTACATCATCAGCAATCATCTGAAGATCAGGGTCTTTCAACTGATCCTGCTTAAGGTCTTCTATTAAGGTAGGTCTTACCTGGAACGTAGCTATCAATCCCCCTAATTGTTCCACTGATAAGGCGGTTCTAGAATTCCTGAACTCTTGAAATTACATTCCCCTCGCTGATCCAATAATGGCTTTGGATCTCGAGGATTTCCTACTTAGTACATCCACTACAAAATTCGCCTTACCAGGGTGGTTGTCGATGGAGCTGTCATAATCTTTGATCAACTCGATCCATCTTCTCTGTCTCAGATTCAACTCTTTTTGATAAAAAAAAATATACTTCAGGCTCTTGTGATCTGTGAATATTCTACAATGTTCTCCAAATAAATAATGTCTTCACAGCTTTAGAGCTAAAACAACTGCTGCCAGCTCCAGATCATGCATAGATAATTGCTCTCGTGCTTCTTAAGCTGACGAGACACATATGCAATCACTTTCCCATCCTGCATCAACACACATCCCAGTGCTTATCAAGATGCATCACAATAAATCTCAAATTCCTTACCTGAAGTAGGCAAGGTAAGCACTGACGCTGATACTAATCTCTGTTTTAGCTCCTGAAAACTATGCTCACACTTCGACGACCACTCAAACCTCAAATCTTTCCTGGTCAGGTTCATTAATGGAAGGGCTATCTTAAAAAAACCCTCCATAAACCTCTTATAATAACCTGCCAGACCTAGGAAACTACGTACCTCCGAAACAGTCGTGGGTCGTTCCCAGTTAACTATCGCGTCTGTCTCCTGGGAATCTACACTAATACCATTTGCTGAAATAACATGCTCGAGAAATACAACCCGATCTAACCATAAATCACTTTTGCTGAACTTAGCATGCAATTGTCTATCTTACAGCGTCTACAATACTATCCTCAAGTGGGTCATATGATCCTCCCTACTGCCAAAATATACTAATATTTCATCAATAAATACTATCACGAACTGGTCCAAGTAGGGATGAAATATCCTATTCATAAGGTCCATGAATACCGCAGGGGCATTTGTCAGTCTAAATGGCATTACTAGGAATTCGTAATGTCCATATCTTGTTCTAAATGCAGTTTTTGGAATGTCAGCCTCCTTCACCTTCAACTGTTGATAGTCCGATCTCAGGTTTATCTTTGAAAACACCGTGGCTTCTCTTAGTTGATCAAATAAATCAACAATGCGTGGTAATGGATATTTATTCTTAATTGTTACCTTATTCAGTTGCCTATAGTCGATACACAATCTAATTGTACCATCTTTTTTTCTTACGAACAACACCAGAGCTCCCCAAGGCGATACACTAGGTCGAATGTATCCCCTATTAGTTAATTCCTACAGTTGAATCTTTAATTCCTTTAACTCAGCTGATGCCATTCTGTATGGTGTTTGTGATATAGGAGTTGTTTTTTAAATTAAGTCAATAGTGAATTCCACTTCTCTATCGGGTGGCAATCTCGTTAATTCCTCAGAAAATACATCCCGGAACTTATTTACCACTGGGATGTCTTCTGGTTTAGCTCTTTCCCTTGAGCAATCACAACATGAGCCAAATAGGCCTTACATCCCTTACTCAGCAGCTTCTTAGCCTTCACTACTGATATTAGACTTCCCACAGTTAATCTTTTGCTTCCTACCAGAATTACATTCTGACCATTTGATTTTTTTAATACTACCTCTTTCTTGTAGCAGTCTACTGAGGCACGATATTTACTTAGGAAATATATCCCTAGGATAGCATCAAACTCTAACAAATCCAAGGAAAGTAAATCAACATAAAAATCCCTACCATTGATCAGCATCTCACAATGTTTATAGCATTCCCCTACTATTATCACATCTCCCATAGGGGTGGAAATATATAACTCTTCAGGCATAGGCTCAGACAACCTATCTATACTAGATACAAACATGCTGGATATAAATGAATGTGTGGCACCAGGGTCAAATAAAACATAAGCAGACTGTCCACAAATGTTACATTACCGGTCACAACATCTGGAGACTCTACTGCCTCCTGATGTGTCACGGCATACACTCACCCCTACTACTGGGGTCGACCTACGACACCCTTCTACTTGGCACCACTTGACCCTTCACCTCGATTCCCAGCGTCCTTTGGTTGGTTAACTGTCTGAGAGGTTGTCTGTTGTGTTGTTAGGGCTTCCCTGTTCACCTGAGGACAATCTCTTTTGAAATGTCCTTCTTGACCGCATTAGAAACATACCCCTCTGCCACTATAGCACACTCCAAGATGCCTCTTGCCACAACTAGGGCACACCGGTTTCCTGTCTGTACTGGCTATCAACTCCCTAGCTCGTGGCATCTCTAATCAGCTGACTACACTGGCCGTAGGTCTCGATTTCCTCTTTTTGGATCCCTGCCAACTTGTACCCCTGACTTGGCTTCCACTAGTCAGACTCGCAACTAGGGGTTGGGATCCCCTATCTCTCGACCCTACTACAGCCTCACCGCCTCTTTGCAACTGTTCATCATCTACTAAACTCAACTCGACTCGTGTCACTGTTTCTACTAATTGGTTAAAGTCTAACCAATTAGCCATAGATGTCACTGGATTTCTAATCTATTTCCTCAATCCTTGCTCAAACTTCCTGCATCTATCTCTTTCCTCAGCAATAATCGGTAGAGCATACTGGGATAATTCTATAAATTTCTACTCATATTCTGCCACTGACATTGTTCCCTGTGTCAGTCTGAGGAACTCATCCCTTTTCGCATCTCGGAACGAGCTGGGGTAATATTTGTCTTCAAAGGCCTTCCTGAACTGAAGCCATAACATCACATCCGTACTGGCTCATCTGGCGGATATCACCTTCCACTATTTCTCTGCTTCTTTCTGCAATAGACATATGGCTAGTTCTACCTTCCTGTCCTCTGGGCAACCCATAACATTAAAAAAAAATTTCAATTACATCCAGCCATAACTCAACTTCAGCTGGGTTTGTTGTACCCTCGAATGTCACAGCCCTTAGGGCTTTAAACCTCTCAATGCCATATTTCTTCTCTGAGTCGGCCCGTACTAACCCTACACTGGCTACCAACCTCTGCGCTATTTTATCAAAAATTATATCTTCTAGTTGGGAATCTGCCCTTGCCTGGGGAGTACTAGACTCTCCCTCAGACATCATTTCCTAACCCACTTGATCATTTACCATTCTCTTCCTTCCTGATAGGTTCTTTCTAACCTCAGGGCTTTTAGCGATAGGGTTAGTATTCCTGTCTCCTGTCTGCTTACTATGTCTGCCACTTTTCCTCGACATTCAACCTATTAAAATGTACACATGTTAGGGACTCACACTTGGGGACTTAGACTTATGCATGAACTTTCCCTCTCATTTCCAAAATCTTAAGCTCTGATACCAACTTGTCACACCCCTCCCAGATTACCCTCATAACCTAGAAGAAGATGTGATGGTAGTAGTTACTAGCCCTGTTGCCAGCACTTACGACCCTAACCCTCTAACTTGAGTGCCAACTTGATAAATATTATTAATGCATACAAATAGTTTGCCTTCAGTAGGCTCTATATACATTATATGATCACATGCAAACAGTAATGACATAATATCTACAAGTAAAATTTTAACAGTTGGACCTAAATTTCACTAACAAAGCCCTAATTCCCCTCAAAACATATATACATAGATATAGACCATCAACCTAAGTTCTTCTTAACTAGTTAGGGCTTTCAGTGGCAAGCAGCAGCAGGATCAACCTTGAGGAATCTGACCACTACCTGAAAAAGGAAAACATAGAAAATCTGTGAGCTGGTAGCCCAGTGAGTGACTATAAAAATCATATTATACCATGTCTTACATTGTTATAAACATGTAAATATATTGAGAAACATTTCAAGCAACTTCCTCTAAACATAAACATCAATAAACATCCTTAAACATCATTAAACTTTAGTTGGGAACGAGCATACATCGCTCTAGCAACCAATGTCTGTATTTGGCCAAGAGACCTATACTTTGGCCTCTCTTGCTAGTATATGGTTTAGGAGACCCATACTTCGGCCTCTCATTTAGAACTACCTACGTGCACGTGGATTTTTCTAAGTAATGTCAACACCTTATGTACTATTACCCAGATACCTTCTCTGTGTCCTTCAGTATCGGGTTATTCTCTAGCATCAATTGTTAACCATTTACATTAAGAATCATTCTATCATAGCTTTTCTCCAGAAACGCATGCTTCATCATAGGAGCTTTTGTAATTAATTTACAATATACCTTGGCATGCGTCAAAACATATACAAGCTAGAGAAGAAACGGTATGCAATTCATTAAACATTTATTGCTTGAGAAAGTATAAACTCATCATCAACATTACTGTAAATTGCATGGTCTTTTATACATAAACATTGAAAGCATTAAGTTCATTTTAGTCACTCACAATTAGTCGGGGCTCTTAATGGGTTATAAGCTTCTTCTAGCTCCTCTTGGCCTAAAATGACATAATTCCTTATCAGATTCCTTAGAATTCCCATCAAGATGCATCAAATAGTTTATTTACTAGTGAAACCTTCATCAACAAGATCATCATTACTAGCGAGATTGTCATCATGAGAGAGATCTTCTCCATGAGCGAGATCCTCATGAGCGAAATGAAGCATTTCACTAGCAAAACTTCATCATACTAAGACTTACCAATGCTAGCGAGATTTATATCTACACCAGCGAGATTCAGTCCAAAAATTTAGCGAGATTCTCTTCTTGATTGAGATTCAGCATAAAAACTAGCGAGATTATCATCTTGAGCGAGATTTACATCTTCCTTATCTCGCTCTCGCTCTCTATGGTGAACTGCTTTCTTGATCTTCCCAAACAGCTGCCTGTTTACGCACCAATTTTCTGTTTCAATTTAAAAAATTCATAACTCAAAATCTAGAACTCTTTTTAAGAAATTTCTTTCTACAAACCTGTTTAGAATTTAGTCACATTTCTTACCCTAAAATTTCAGCCCTAATTTCTTTGTAATTTTTCCTGGAGCTTCCAATATTCACCCCTGGTTTTGATTAAATTGAGAACCTAACCCTTCTGCAAATTCTTTACTTTTCGTTCTTCTTCTTTTGAGATCTTTTTTCGCAGACCAACCTCAAAAACTAGATTCTCCCAGCTTTCAAATGGCACTAATCTCACTTAATTTGCTCGAGTCATTTACCAAAATCAAGCTTCTGAAGTTCATCATTCTTTTATACTTCTAGCCAAACTCAATTAATAAGTCTCTTTAATATTTTTTTTTTTCTCTCCATATTCGTAATCCCCTGTAATTAAACCATAGCTTCCCATTTATCAATTAATTAACATAACATCCTCATGGCTAAAAATAATTAAATAGAAAATGTAGAATTCGGGGTTTACAGTCAACATGTCCTACGATCTCTGTCATTGGTTCACACCGTGAGATCATTATGTACTCCCTCGTGGCACCCTAGGAGTGTCCCCCTTCGGATGGGTTTTGTGCAATGGGTCAATATAAGGTGAACTCCAGAAATGGATAGGGTCACTTTAGTTTTTTCCATAATCAGATCTTTTCCCTTCGGATTGGCTACTTGGGGCGGAACTCTAGGGCCTAAAATGGCGGTTCACACTTACGAAAAATTGTTAAGTAAGTTAATGATTTCTTGATCAAATCAATGATGGCTAGTCGTTATAGGAGCAAGAGTTTTTCTAGTATTAATGGCTGGTTGATAATGTCTCAAGATGGGAATAAATTGACCTCCCTTCGGTGGCTTTTGTCCTAAACTTTTGAAGCGTCATTGCGAAACTAGATGTCACACGGGGTTCATGTTAGTTTTGCTAAACCTTATTGGATGTTGTATGTTTATCAACGGGTATTTGCTTAAAACCTAATGTAGGTTAATGTGTTTTTGTTTTCAGCAGCATGTTTGATTTTTCGTTTATGCCTCTAATTTGATCGGTTACATACAGTGGAAAAAGTCTTGTAAAACGTATTTCGTGATAAACAACCTCGAGTTTTTCATGGTTAAGGAGCGTCCTCAAGTCCTGGCCCTTGATGCACCGTGAAGTGTTCGTAATGCATATGAGGTGTGGATGAAGGCTAATTCTGTGAAACCCAGATTTCCATTATTCCTACTTAAACAGTTGTTAAAAGGAATTAACTAAGTGAAAGTTAAATTCTATGTGGTGCCATGCGTTGGCCATGAAGTATTGAGAGGTTACTTGGGCATGGAGAGAGGCTGAAGTATGGCTAAGAACAACACATGCGGCGACCAAATGTATTGAGAGGTTAGAGAACCATGCGGTAGCCTCAAGTTGTGCATCCAAGGGTGCTAGATGTTGGATTCGTTGGATGCGATGGATAGAGGCATGCGGCGATGGAGGCAGGCGCGAAGGTTATGTTGGACACGATAGTACACGACCGATGGTTTACAGTCGAAGGGTTGCATTGGTAGCATGCGGCAATGGGGCTATGTGTCGATGCTATGCGGCAACACTATGTGTTGATGACATGCAGCGGTACTATGCATTGATGTCATGTGACAGTGCAATGCGTTGGTAGTATGCGATGGAGGTATGTGGCCGAAGGAATGCGTCAGTAGTATGCGATGGAGGCATGCGACCGAAGGAATGCATTGGAGGCATACGGCCGAAGGAATGCGTTGGAGGCATGCGGCCGAAGGAATGTGTTGGTTGTATGCGCTGCGGTGATGCGAGGGCGTGTGGTGATGTGGTATGAAGCATGCGGTGATGGATGGCATGCGGCGAGGGAGGCATGCTGCGTTGGACGCGATAGTGCTATGCGATGGTATGTCGCGATGGATGTGATGGATGCGATGGATGCGGCAGTGCAATACTATGCATTGTTAATACACTATGCGTTGGTGATGTGCTATGAGTTGGTGATGTGCTATGCATTGGTGATGCACTATGCGTTGGTGATGTGTTATGCGTTGGTGATGCACTATGCATTGGTGATGTGTTATGCATTTGTTATGTGCTATGTGTTGGTCATCCAAGGGCATGTGGGTGCATAGGACAAGGCTAGTAGTATGCATTGAAGGAGTGTTGGTCATTATCCTAGTTGAACGCATATGAAGTTGGATGAACGCATATGAAGGATGAACGCATTCAAGGACGTCATCCGAACATGTGGCTTGTTAGGAAGAAACCTTAGGCCTTAAGCAAATGAGGTGGGTGCATAAGAAAACATGCAAAGTTGAGGGCTATGCATTGGTAAAAGGGGGGCAAGACACCTTGGGTTGAGCTAATGCAAGATTGCGTTGATAGTGTGGGAAAGAGACACTTGAACATGTGGCCAAGTAGGAGGTGTCGACCTTGGAAAGAGTTTGGACGCCTATAAATAGGGCCAAGGATTTTAGATGAGAACTAAATTCTCTTCAAAGGACACATAGAAGAGTGTATTGGGAGGAGACTGTGTTGGTAGCAATACCATGCGTTGGTCAAGAGGTTCCAAGAGGGGAGATGTTGTCGGACAGAAAGGATAGGAAGTAGCATCAACTTGAGATGAAGAGTTCTCCCAGAATACTCGTGCGTTTGATGTGATTTTAAAGCCATTTGAAAGCCAGGAGAGTCTAGTGTTCAGGGTAGTGCTGCCGAAGAAGAAGCTCCAAGGAATCAGTCTAGAAAGTGAGGAGAAGGCAGAGGGGTCGAGCTGTCGGGTAAGCTGGGTGAGTCTTGATTTTTTGATGTTTTCGGCCAAATCACGAGAAATTATGAGCTAAGATTTTGAGGTAAGCTTCCTAAGACATTTTAGAACATATTTTTAGAAGGAAGTAGCCCGAGATAAAGCCTAAAACTATGAGTAGTCTGAGCTTTAAGTTGAATCTGGAATTTAGGGTTCAAAAGAGGAGCTTGGGGAGATCAAGGAACTTCTAGAGAGAAAGGTTCCTAAACGACCAAGGTGAGTGGTACTTTCCTTTAAGTCTTAAAGCATATCTTTTAGAGTAAATTGTATATGCTTATGTTATGAATGAGTATCTAGTATTGAGAATGAGATTATGTGATTAGGATAGTCAAGGGGTCAATAGACCTAGTTCTTGAGCCCGAAGGTAAAACCTCACTGGATGGTCAGGGGATCGAGAGGTCTAGTTCCTGAGCCTGTGGGATGAACCTCGTATGAGATGGTCAGAGGGCTGACAAGCCTAGCTTCTGAGCCCATGCGTGGGAAGCTATGTGCACATAGGAGACAAAGGAAACGTAAAGACTAAGCATTGTATTTAGTAATAGTTATCTATCTACCGTGTGTGTAGGTAGACAACATACTCATTCTAGTTAGTTATTAGTTTAGCTATCTACCATGCACATAGATAGAGTTGAGAATAGACTCCTTCAAGGCTGAGGTTTGAATGTAACCTCATATTTGTGATATACTTGTTATTTATGAGTTGAAATAAACTCTAGAAGTTGCTTACCACTCACTGAACTTTGTGAAGCTCATTCTGTTATTTCATGTTTTTCTTCCCAGGTAGCGCTAGGTGAGTAGTTCTAGGGTACTGCTAAGGTCAAGATTTGCCACATACCACAGTTTCACTTTCGGAGGGTTTTACAGTTGTTGTTGTAAACTTTGTAGTTAAGTCTTAGAGTTGTATAAACATTACATTATTGTAATAAAATGGGCATACTTAATCCGATGTTGTTATCTCCTTGACTTAATCAGTTAGTTGTTGAATTTGTTCATTAGTATCAAAGTTATTTCCGCAAGAGTTAATAGGCAGTAAGTGTCAACTAAAGGGTTGATAACTGATGTAGTCACATCCTTTCCTAGGCTCAGAGATTAGTCTGGGGCAGGGTGTGACAAATTCATTGGCCCGAATTCACATATTGGCTAGCATGCCTGATGCTTTGGCCAAAAGGATTGAGAATATGGTCATTTCATGTGAGATCATGGACTCGTTGCAAGATTTTTTTGAACATCAGTTCTTACTTTTCAAGTACAAAGGGATGGATGACAAAAACAGTAATGCCAGTTCCCGAGATTAATCTAGGAAGAGAAAGCAAGTGTTGATGACTCTATTAAGGTTCATAGAAGAGAAGTGTTCTTTAAAATGGAACTTAGAGCATATTTAGGTTCTGATACTAATCCCACTACTCTAAAAAAGAAGGGGAAGTCTAAAGACAGTAAATATGATTTATTGGTCTTGGAGACGTGTTTGGTAAAGAATGATGATTCTGCCTGGATCCTTGATTCGGGTGCTACTAACCACGTCAGTTCCTCTTACCAAGGATTCAGTTCCTGGCAAACATTGCCATAGGGAGAGTTGACTCTTCGAGTTAGTACTAATGAGGTTGTTTCAGTTGTTGCTGTAGGCAAGCTGAAGTTATTTTTGGACAAGAAACGTTATCTGTTACTGGAGAATGTTTTTGTAGTTCCTCATATCAAGAGGAACTTAATCTCGATTTCTTGTCTCATTGAACAAAGTTATACCATCTCATTTTCTGAGAGTAAAGTGTTTATTTTCAAGATGGAATGGAGATTGGTTTTGGTTCAATGGAAAGTAACTTATATGTATTAAGGTCATTAGTCATAAAAACCTTGTTTAATACTAAAATGTTCAGTACAACAACAACAACAACTAAAAGACCAAAGATTTCTCCTAAGAAAAACACCCATCTTTGGCATCTAAGGTTAGATCACATCAACCTCAATAAAGTTGAGTAGTTGGTGAAATGTGGACTTCTAAAGAGTTTAGAAGAAAACCCCTTGCTGGTGTGTGAATCATGCCTCGAAGGCAAGATGACCAAACAACCTTTTACTAGAAAAGGTTATAGAGCCAAGGAAGCCTTGGAGCTTGTACATTATGACCTCTGTGGTCCGATGAGTGTTAAGGCTCGAGGTGGATATGAATATTTCATCTCTTTCATAGATGATTATTCAAGTACGAGTATCTCTACCTAATGCAACATAAGTCTGAAGCCCTTGACAAGTTCAAGAAGTATAAGGCTGAAGTTGAAAACTTGTTAGGTAAGAAGATAAAAACACTACGATCTGATCGTGATGGAGAGTATATGGACCTCCAATTCCAGAACTATATGATAGAACATGGGATTGTGTCCCAACTCTCGGCCCCAAGTACACCTCAATAGAATGGTGTATCATAAAGGAGAAACAGAACCTTGTTAGACATGGTTCGGTCGATGATGAGTTATGCTCATCTTCCAGACTCATTTTGGGGTTTTACAGTGGAGACTGCATGCTACATTCTGAACAACGTTCCCTTGAAAAGTGTTTCTGGAACACCTTTTGAGTTGTGGAGAGGCCGTAAAGGTAGTTTATGCCACTTTAAGATTTGGGGATGTCTGGCCCATGTGCTTGTGACTAACCCAAAGAAGTTGAAACCAAGTTTGAAAGTTTGCCTCTTTATAGGCTACCCTAGAGAAATGAGGGGTGGATACTTCTATGATCCGAGTGAGAACAAAGTGTTTGTTTCTATAAATGTTATCTTCTTGGAAGAAGACCACATCAGGGATCATATGCCACGAAGTAAGCTTATTTTATGTGAGATTTCTAGTGTAACTGAGACTACTGAGGGTTCAACAAAATTTTTTGAACAGACTGACAGATCAATAAGAGTTGTTGAGGTCGATACATCTAGTCAACAAGCTCAAGAGTTGAGACTGCCTCATTATAGTGGGAGGGTTATGAACCCACCGGATTTCTACATGGGTTGATTGAAGCCTAGAAAGTCATTTCTAATGATGGGGTCAAGGATCCATTGTCTTTTAAGCAAGCAATGGAGGATGTTGACAAAGATGAGTGGATTAAGGCCATGAACTAGGAGGTGAAGTCTATGTACTTCAATCAAGTCTAGAAGCTTATGGATCACATGATAGGGTAAAACCTGTAGGGTGTAAGTGGGTCTACAAGCGAAAGTGAGGTGTAGATGGAAAGGTGTAAACCTTTAAGGCTAGACTCGTGGCAAAGGGTTATACCCAGGTCGAAGGAGAGGACTATGAGGAAACTTTCTAACCTGTTGTCATGCTCAACTCTATCAGGATACTTCTATCCATAACAACATTTTATGATTATAAGATATGGAAAATGGATGTCAAGACTACCTTTCTTAATGGTAATCTTGAGGAGACCATCTACATGGCTCAACCAAAGGGGTTCGTAGTTCCAGATCAAGAGCAAAGAGTTTGCAAGCTTAATAAGTCCATTTATGGGCTGAAACAAGCATCTAGATCGTGGAACATTAAATTTCACAGTGCGGTCAAATCATTTGGCTATGATCAGAATGTTGATGAGCCTTGTGTTTACAAGAAGATCATCAACAGCTCAGTAGCTTTCCTGGTACTATAGTGGATGATATCCTACTCATTGGGAATGATGTAGGGTTTGTGAATGACATTAAGAAATGGCTAGCTGCCTAGTTCCAAATGAAAGATTTGGGTGAGGCACGGTATCTTCTAGGGATCCAGATTGTTCGGGATCGTAAGAACAAGAGGTTAGCCTTTTCTCAGGCATCATACATCAATCGAATGTTGATCAGGTACAGGATGTAGGATTTCAAGAGGGGTTTGTTACCCTTCAGGCATGGAATCGTTTTGTCTAAGGATCAATGTCCTAAGACACCTCAAGAGGTTGAGAAGATGAGATGGATTCCCTATGCTTCAGCTGTTGGAAGCTTAATGTATGCAATATTGTGTACCAGACTCGACATTTGCTATGTAGTAGGGATTGTCAGTCAGTATCAGTCCAATCCAGGATTTGATCACTGAGCGGTGGTCAAGACAATCCTTAAGTATCTTCGGAGAGCGAGGGACTACATGCTCGTGTATGGAGATAAGGATTTGATTCTTACAGGATACACAGACTCTGACTTTCAGACCGATAGAGATTCTCGTAAATCGACATCGGGGTCAATGTTCATTCTGAATGGAGGGGTTGTAGTGTGGCGAAGCATCAAGCAAGGATGCATCATGGACTCCACTATGGAAGCCGAATACGTAGCCGCTTGTGAAGCAACTAAAGGGGCTGTTTGGCTGAGGAAATTCCTTACAGATTTGAAAGTTGTTCCAAATATGGATTTGCCGATCACTCTTTATTGTGATAACAGCGGGTCTGTGGAAAATTCGAAGGAGCCTCGGAGTCATTGTAGAGGTAAGCATGAGCGAAAATATCATTTGATCAGGGAGTTTGTGCATCGCGGTGATGTTATAGTCACAAAGATCGCATCGAAGCACAACGTTGTTGATCCATTTACAAAGGCTCTCACGGCTAAAGTGTTCAAGGGTCACCTGAAGAGTCTGGGTCTGTGAGACATGCGGCTGATAACGGGCAGAAATGCACGTTATTACAATGCAAAGATATAAAATAATGTAGGATTGCGACGGTCAAAATATATAAAATCGTGTCCAAAAGCATTAAGTTTAGTACATTGCGATCGCATGCGTCCATCGAATTAAAGCAGCTAATTTATGTATTTTGTGTAGAAAAATGCGTTGGTGCAAAGGAGAATTGTGATCCAAGAAATTCAGCATCCAAGCGCATTAAGAAATTGCGACCGCAAGGCTATGCGATCGTATGTGTTAGCGAAAATCTGCTAAAAAAGGTGGCCGCATAGAGCCGGCGCATCAAGGTAAAAGCTTAATAAATCACGATGGGACAGAAAGCTGATGACGGTCGAATCTGAATTTAGTTGACAAGCCATTAACGACATAGTATAGCAAGTACACTCAACTTTTTGGTGACAATTATTCAACACATCAGATAGAGAATTAATAACATCCCATCAGTGCAATCATTTGAGAGCAAAAGCTCTTCACCCTGAAGCTCTATAAATACCGAAGGCCACCTTTGTTAAAGAAGTTCGGTTTGGTTCTAGTCCAGTTGAGCCATATAGAAAGTTCACCATACAGAATATAGTTAGCCTTTGTTCATAGTTTTCTTATATTTAGAAAGCGGAGGTGAGAGAAGAGAGAAGACACTGGAAGATGATCTCGGTCAACTCAAAAAAGTGCCAGGGAGTGTGGAAAACAGAGAGAGGGCCAACTCTTGTGAAAGTAAGAATATTCTTTGAGCAGAGTAGAGAAAAATAGTGTAAAAGCCTTAGGAAGCAAGAAATTGCTACCAGGCTCCTTATCTTTATTTCCCATTGTCATTCTGTATTTTGATTTCATTTATAGAATGGAACCTACATTTCTATATCTGTTCACTCTCTTTACATTACGCATGAGTAACTAAACTTTTGAATAGGTTGAGAAGTACTTAGCTAGCATGACCTAAGATCTTCATTGCATGCGATCATCTTGCCTTATGTTGCGTCCATCACCCCTTTAGAGCTACTCAAGAGAGAGTCTAAAGAAAGAACCTAAGATTTGAGAGAGCGAGGTTAGAATCTAGACTTGAGAAAGCAAGATTAAATCTGCATAAGTAAGAGATAGAGACTTAGAGATAAGCTCTGTTTGCTAACATGCATCACATGCACCCTAGAAATAGGATATGGTAGTATGCGGTCGCCTTGTGTATGTGTGTGTCATTCATCATCACATAGACAAGAATAGAGGCTTAGACATAAGTCCTATAGACATCATCGCATATATCACATGCATTCTAAAATTAGAAGCTATAGCATTTGCATTGAGAGATGACTTGTTGTTGTATGTGTGTAGCATGATCGCATAACATGAATGCAATCTTAGGAAGTGTTAGCTAAATCCCTTCTCAACCCGTTCCCTTACATACTCATTGTACTTTCGTGTTATTAACTCTTTTCTCAATTCCGCTGCATAGACTTTATACTTTAAACAATATACTAACCAATGCATTGTTTTATTTACCATCGTAAAGAGATATGAAATTACCATCACATACTGTTTCCATAATCCTTGTGTTTGACCCTGGGCTTACCAGGCAACTTAGTAGGATTTATAATTGGATCTTGCTAAGAAAACTTGCATGCATAACATATACACCACCACCGCAGTTTACACTATTATTTCATCGCATTAACCACATATCAGCGGCATCTTGTCTATGACAAGTGGGAGATGATATTGGGCTATAGAGTATGCCCTAGTTTATTGTATATTGTACTTGTATTTATCATGTATTGTACATTAGTCTCTCAAGGGATTAGAAAAAGTGGGAGATTGTTGGGATTGGTGTCATAATTCTCTTGGAGTCTCGTCATTTGTAAATTGTACACATTGTTATGAATAAAATAAGAGTTATTTTATTTGGCATTTACGCATATCTAATAAACAAAGCTCCATGATTATTGTATGTAAACTTAAGCATGTATATGAGATATACAAGTGGATCATGCCTTAAGTGATAACCTAAAAAGGTCTGTAGTATAAGGATTAAGGAGGGATACCTGATGTTGGTGAAAACTACGGATATGACCCGCTTTGTAGAGGTTTTCAAGTGTTGTGAACTACTACATATGGTAAATCCTTACCATTCATGTGGAGATATGTGAGCGAGGGTGTCCTATACAAAGAGTTTGTATAAGACCGAACCACGAGATGACTAATCTCTTTATATAACATTGTTGATACTTGAGACTTACATATAGGTGACATGACCTCAATCCTGAATGTTTTGGGAACTCCTGCTTTTAAAGGCGGTACTTTGATTAGTATGGGTGAGAGGGACCAGATTGCTAACTCAATATGCCTACCTTTTTGGGGATTTGTCTAATTTGGGAGATGGGAACTCAGTTACACAAGATGGAATTCACTCCTTCCCCAAAGCAGGGGTATATAGATAGATTGCTCCCTTAAAGGTTGATTCTAGGTCTTGAACATAGTGGCCACAATTTCTCTTTGGAAGAAAGGACTCAATCATAGTAGGACTATGACTTATGTTCATTAGAGGTATCAATGGTACTTAAGAGTTAGATGTAACTACAGGAGCATAATGGTTATTGGTCCAGCTGTACTTACGAGCAATCTGTGAAGGGTTATCGCGCTGTTTATTGGTTGATATGGACACAAAATATATCTGTAATAAGAAGAGTGCAACTGTCGATCTTTAGAAGAATGCCTGGCAATTAACGGATGGTGGATCCCATGACTAAAGAGTTTAGTCAGTTATTCACGTACCGTTGGAGCTTCAAGTTATAGGTTCATAAGGTCCCCTTGGTAGTCAATAGAATCAAGTTGAGAATCAGTTCTTGGTGTTGATTTGAAATGTTCAAACTGACAAGAGGAAATTCGATTATATATGATATGATCGATTTGATATATAAGATACATCAAGTGGAGGATTAATGTAAAAGAGATTTACATTAAGTACCATGAAATAGAAAAAGAACTATGGTTTATATGTTTCATGAGATGAAAGATTAAAACTATAGGTTATAAATAGAATATGGTAAGTCGGTTATCATATATATTTATAATAATATTAATTATTGGATAATTATATCTTTTTCTCTAATAACCAATTGAGTGGGAGGTTATTGGTGGTTCCATGGTAACCGTGAGATAAAAGAAAAAATGTTTTCCTAAATTTAGTAGATTTGTGAAAGTTGTTGTTAGAGTTACTATTCTTGGAAACTCACTCATGGTTTTCTGTCAAGTGAATGAGTGACACTACACGATAGTTCACTCAGTTGGTCGTCTTCTAAACAATCATGAGGCTTTTTCTATACAATAACTTGCCATCTTCTAAACGATTGGGCATCATCTATATAGACTCTTATCATCTCCCACTTGCTCAATCGTTTACACGATTTTTATTCCTCCAGTCTCTTCCTCTAACCAAGTCCACATAGAGCCCACACTTCTAGATTCTCATACCGAGAATACCAAGGTAGCCATTGCGATGGTGTCTTACTCAACTCAACTAAGTCGAGGTTTCGGAGGTCATTCGTTGAGTTCGTGTTTGTTGATTAATCGTGTTGTGTTGCAATCATAGTGTTCGAGCGTTCATGTGTTGCTGTCTTGGAGACTGAACGAGCGTTCATGATCGAGGAAGTTTGAAGATGAGTCTTCAAAGGTTTGTTTAATCTTTCCCTTTATCTTTGTAAAGCATGCTGTAATTTCGTATTGTGCATGACCTGTAAGTTTCCGTTTCTTGATTATAATTGTGTATGTTCAATTTCGAATGGAATTTGGAACGACCATTCCACTGCTCATGGAAATCCTCATGTCTGATTTCCTTCACTTAGTTCTCTATATTTTTTCTGCTTTAACAAGTTCCAAAATGATTCATTAACACAAGCGATTCACTGTGGGAATTCGATTCCCCTCAATTGGTTTCAGAGCCAGGTGTGTCTCTGAATTTCTATTTGGAACTTAAGTTCAGAGAATTGGTGGGTTGTTTCAATGCATTTTGAATGTATGGATAGTTTGCACATTGGATGTTTACAAAACATCGACACTTAGAATTTACTGCTTTAATTTGATTAAAGTTGTAATAACCCGGTGTTTTTGGGCATTTTAATTTCACTATTGAGTCTGTAAGTTCGTGTCGCTCGAAATGCAAGAGTTGTAGAGGAGTTTGATACCATATGGAGCAAGAACAAGTTGCAAATCAATGAAAAGTTGAATTTTGTGCTACAACGTAACGGGAGAGCGTAATTACACTGCCCTTTACACTGGAGCACAGAAGGGCAAGCGTAGTTACGCTCCAGTCGAGTGTTGTTACGTTGGGCAATTAATCAAGCCAACATTGCAACACTTCATAGCCAGCTTAGTTTTGTTCCTGTTGAGCGTAATTACGCTCCGAGGCATCAAACGTGCGCGTCCCAAACGGTGGAGGTCGTGGGTTCGAGTCCCAAGGCTGTTATGGAGTAGTTTTTTCATGTATTTTATTTGAATTTTATAATGTATTGTTTTTAATTAATTAAATTAATATAAATGTTATATTAATTTAATCAAATGCTTAGGAGTGCCAATTTTTGGTCCAATGTTTTTATTTAATTAATGTACATGTGATGTATGATTAATTTTAATATATTGCATATTGTATGTCATATAGTTTATGATCCCACCATAGGATAAACATTTTATCGTGTATCATATTTAATATAATTGTTATATTATATAGTTGCATGATATATTAAGTATGCTCATGTATCATATTAAATATAAATGTTATATTATATGATTGCATGTACAGTAACATGTCCATTCATCATATATAATATAAAATTTATATTATATGGTTTGTAATATAAGTGTTATATTACATGGTGGATGTGTTATTTTCATTAGTTTATAATGAAAATGGAAATGAATTGAACATGACATTACTTAGAAAGTATAAGTGTTATATTTAAATAATGTCATTTAGATGCATGATTATAGATTTTAAGTCTAATTCATTAAACTTATAACACTTAAAAAGTTAACGAAATAATTATAATCTATAATCAAAAGTTGTTGCAAATATAGGTTAAATTAATTTTAAATGGTTTTAAACTTATTTCACCTAGACCTATATTAACATATTTCTAATATGATTAGAAATATGTTAATCTTTTATTTTCCTTTCAATAGGATTAAAATGAAAATAGTAAAAGATTACATTTATAAAATAATTGCCTATAAGGGACCTTTGTCTAAGGAAGGTTCTATCTAAGGCTGGGGAATTTAAGCTGATAGAAATGGAAGACCTCTACATGGAAACCAACATGAAAGGTGAATTAGACAATATTTTATTAGCATGTAATACATGATTAGGTTTATTAAAGTGTTCAATAAACAAGAATCATATAATGTTAAACTATTTAATATAAATGTTATATTAGGCCAATTTAACAATACACTTAAATAAATCTATTAGTTGGATTTACCTGAGTAATAAACCCTAGATTTTAAAATACTTAGTGGGAGAAAAATGATGTATATGATATGTCGTTTTTTCCACTCATATCCTCCCTTTAAGTTCACACCGTGAGAATCATGCTTGGCCTTGGGGTACCCTAGGAACGTCCCCCTTCGGATGGTGTTTGCGTGGATCAATATCAAGGTGAATAGAAAAAGTATTTATAGTAAGTGAGAGAAAGATATGTGTCAACATGTCCTACGATCTCTTCCACTAGTTTGAATCATGAGATCTTCTTGCATGACCTCGAGGTGCCCTAGGAGTGTCCCCCTTCGGACATTTTGTGCCTTAGGTCAATATCAAGACGAACTCCATAAATGGATAAGATCGCTTTAGTTTTTGCCCCAATTAGTTTTTTCCCTCAGTTAGCTCGTTGGGGCAGAGCTCTAAAGTCTAAACTAGAGGGTCACACTTATAGGCAATTGTTAAGAAAACTAATGATTTCTTGACTAAATCAATAGTGTCTAATTATTATGGGAATAAGAGTCATTCTGGAGTAATGATTGGTTGAGAGTGTCTTAGTTCAATAAAGGGGTGACTGATCACCCTTCAGTGGTTTTATCCTAACTCATTGAATCATCATTGCAAAATTAAAAGTAAAATGTGGTTCAAATTTTTGCTAAACTTGATTAAATTTATAAAAGTTGAGCTAAAAGCTAATGTAGATCAATTTGTTTTGTTTCAGCAATATGTCAAGTTCAATTCATTCAATGTTAGCCTCTATAAATTTGACCAAAGCTAATTATACAACATGGAAAAATTTACTTAAAACTATTTTCATGGTTGACGACCTAAATTTCATCTTGACTGAGGAATTTCCTTCAGTCCCAACTCCTGATACAACACGAAATGTTTGTGATGATTATGAAAGGTGGACAGGGCCAATATTGTGGCTTGAGTTTACTTTTGGCGAGCACACCCAATGTCTTAGCCAAAAAATATGAGAGCATAGTCACTGCATTTCAGATCATACAATCATTGCAAGAATTGTTTGAGTGAGAGTGCTCACAATTTAAGTAGGATGGAGTTGATTTTGACGAAACCAGTAATATTAGCTCCCTAAATGAACTCCAGTTCATATTGAATGTCAAGGGACTAATAGAGGAGGCAAATGTTTCCAACTCTAGTGAAGTTTACCAAAGTGGTTCAATCTTTAAGATAAAACTTGGAGTTTATGGTGAGGGGTTTGAAGTTAATCCTATTGTTCTCCATAGAAGGAAAAAATCCAATGACAGTAAATCTGATTTTCTTGTCTTGGAAACGTGTTTAGTGGAAAATTATGATTCTGCTTGGACAATTGATTCAAGGACCATTAACCACATTTGTTCTTCCTCTCAAGAAATTAATTCTTGAAAACAATTGGAAGCTGGAGAGATGACTCTATGAGTTGGTACTGAAGAGGCCGTTTCAGTTGTTGCCGTAGGCAAACTCAAGTCAATTTTGAATAAGAAACAATATATGTTATTAAATGACGTATACGTTGTTCCTAATATTAAGAGAAATTTAATTTCGTTTGTTGTTTGATTGAACAAAAGTATTCTCTTTCCTTTTCTAAAAATAAAATATTTATTTTTAAAAATAGAATGGAGATAGGCTTTGTAACTTGCACGTACTAAAGTTGTTAGTTACAAAGGTTTTCCTAAATATTAAAATGTTCAGAACGACAACAACTACTAAGGGACAAAGAATTTCTCCTAAAGAAAATGTGCACCTTTGGCATCTAAGATTAGATTACATTAATCTCAATATGATTGAGAGATTAGTTAAAAGTGGACTTCCAAATGGTTTAGAAGAAAACTCTTTACATGTATATGAGTCATGCCTTGAAGGCAAAATGACAAAACAAACTTTTACTGGAAAAGGTTATAGAGCCAAAGAGGCCTTGGAGCTTATACATTCAGATCTTTGTAGTCTGATGAATGTAAAAGCAAGAGGATGGTATGAATATTTCATCTCTTTTATAGATGATTATTCAAGATATGGGTTACCCAATGCAACATAAGTCTGAAGCTCTTGAAAATTTCGATGAGCATAAGACTAAGGTTGAAAACTTGTTAGGTAAAAAGATAAAAACACTTCGATCTGATCGTGGTGGAGAGTATATGGACCTAAGGTTCCAGGACTACATGATAGAACATAGAATAACGTCCCAACTCTCAGCCCCTGGTACACTTTAACAAAATGGTGTATCGGAAAGGAGAAATAGAACCATGTTGGACATGATTTGGTCTATGATGAGCTACGCCCAACTTCCTGACTCGTTTTGGGGATATGCAGTGAAGACTGTAGTTTATATTTGAACAACATTTCATCAAAAAGTGTTTCTGAAACACCTTTTTTTAGATTTGGAGAGGTCATAAAGATAGTTTACGCCACTTTAGGCTTTGAGAATGTTTGACACGTGTGCTAATGACATTCCAAGAAGTTGGAATCTCGTTCGAGAGCGTGCCTATTTGTATGCTACCCTAAGGAAATGAGAGATGGGTATGGGTATTTCTTTAATCCTAAAGAGAATAAAGTATTTGTATAGAAAACATGCTACCTTTTTAGAAGAAGACCATATGAGAGACCATAAACAACGAAGCAAAATAGTATTACGTTAAATGTCCAGTGAAACTACTGAGACTTTGACAAGGGTTGTTGAAAAGGCTAGTACATCAACAAGTGTTGTTGATGTCGGTTCATCTAATCAAGTTGTCACTCCACGAGAAGTAGGATTTGCACGAGGAGTAGGACCTCATCTCAAGTATTCTTTCGGACCATACATTAAATTTGCATAACCATGTCACTCCATGATTTTGACGAAGCACGAAAATTACTTTGAAGAGAATAGGCATTATTTAGTAACTAGTGTCATTCCTCCCTCGGCACAGCCTAAACTATTTATGGTCGAATCGATGTCGTTAGTTCGACTCTATCCAAAACAAAAATATTTATAAATCACTGAAACCTACATCTTATACTAACAAGTAGCATAAGCAGCAAGTAGGGGGTCGATCCATAGGGAAGGCTTGTTTAATCTTTTCTTAAGCTAAGTTCAACTATAAAAGCAATAAAAACGACATTTTGATAAAGCAAGAAACATACTTGAAAATCAAAGGATAAAAGATAATTGCAAAAAAATGTTGTACAACCTTATTTCTAGTTCAAGTTACACATTCAATGCAATCTCTATCATCGATTTCTACAAATTAATCATGCAAACAGATTATGCACACAACTATTTATTTGACTCGATTAGGCTAACCTCTACAAAGGCGGATAGCTAGCGAAATCTAATCAAGAAAGCATTCTAACTATTGATTAAAGTTGGAAACGCCTAACTCTAATCAACCTATATGCCTCCAGTTCTATTGGGTTCGATAGCGTCCATATAGAATAGAAAACATATGCATTAAGTTCGATAATTCAATTGTGTCGATTAATTATCAAGATAGCCATATTCAATTAACCAAATTTGTCCTTAAATCTAGAAATTTATGTATTCTAAGAATAACCCTCGAATACAAAATTAACCATTGCCACTTAATAGACCCTACTAGACATTCTTATACATGAATACATCCTAGCAACATATCCAATAAAGATTATAGCAAAACTAAGAATCTTGGCTTAACATGCTTAAAAGACAAAAAAATCCTTAAACATGCTTTTAAGACTTAAAACTGATTCAAGAATCCATAATTTCATAATGCAATTTATAAGGAAAAGCAAAAAAACTCAAAAAGATTGCAAGAATTCTTGAAACTGGAAACAAGATTGAAGAAATTGCTTCACAAATCCATAGACAAATCTATGAAGAAATCCATTACAGTGTTTACAATCAAAGAAAGAAAATGAAAATCTAACTAATTAGAGGCAAAGTTACCAAGGAGTTGAACTGGTGAATAGAGAAACTCTGAATTATGCGAAGAATTTTTCCCCCCTTTCTGCATAAAATGAAAGAAAATGTTTTATAGTTGCAGGTGTAGCGTCACAACGCTAAGGCTAGCATTGCAATGCTAAATCGTAAAAAAGCCATGAAGCATTGGCCTAGTGTCTTGACGTTGTGCTGACGCTTAGTTGCACAAGGCGCGCGCACGCGCAGACAGTTCCATTAAACTCTGGAGCGTTGCGACGCTATTGAGAGCATTGCAACGCTAACAATTCCGTTAAACTCTGGAGCGTTGCGACACTATTGAGAGCATTGCAACGCTGCCCTATTTTGCAGTAGATGGATGTTTTTTGTCTTCAAGTGTTGCTCAACGCTTCTGGGAGGGTCATGATGTTGGGTCTAATGGCATTTGGGTAATTATTTTGATTCTCTTGAACTTTGTAAACTTCTTGGGTATTCTTGATCCTTTTTAGCCCAATTTTCTCGAAATGACTCTTAATCGCTCATCAGACCGTTTTACCTATAAAATAAACATTAAAAGCAAACAGATAACATAATTTTGAGGGAATTAGTATAGAAAATATTTCTCTCTAAAAAAACCTATCAATTACCTAAAAGCAAAGGGACCACCCAAGGAGGCAAAAAGATCCGTTTGATTGAAGAGACAGTATCTATCTCACTGAAAGATGCTTCACACCTAATTGGAGAGGAGAGCCATAGTAGTATCGGTGACTGTCATTGGAAAAGGCCCTTCAAGAAGCCAAAGGCATTGGGTAATGAATTTTTTGAAAGGGATCAAAATGATCCAGAGATCCATAATGCTCCTAATTTGCTAGTACATTGACCCTTTTCTTTTAATCTTCATATCCATTTTTTTTTTACAATATGGTTTATTTATTATCATTATTTTTTCTCTTTTTTTTTCTTTTTTATTTTCAGTCACCCCTGAACAACTCACTTCAAGAACTTTCGGAGCAACGAAGTGAAGAATCTTTAATGGGACCCTTTGCTATCGATTTAGCTGCTGAGAGAATTGGTACTTCTGAAGCGATGTCGGTGAACCCGTGAGACAGTATTTTCAAGTTTATGCTACTTCTGAAAACATCCACCATACGAAGACGAAACTAGATGTTAGGAATGTCAAAGTTTTGGATTCTCTAACCAAGAAGGTTGATTGTTTCACCAACCCTTTAGTAGAGAAAGTCTTACAATCTAGGAAAACTTTAGAAGCTTTGGCGAGTCCAAATGGCTACGAACTTGCACCTACTCGTACATGCAATTCTAAGGCCCCTGATGGCATAATTGCGGCTCTGGCTCGTCCTTTTGTGACCAAGTAACTTTCTAGACATACGAATAAAACGACACCCTTGGCTGCCTTTGAGGTGTCTGGATTTTGTGCTGCCAACGTAGTTTTTGATGTTCGATGTCATACTGTCTTAGCAATGTGGGAGACTACACATAAGAAAATCATGCATACTTCTTTTGAAAAGGTCCTTTGTCTAGAAAAAGAAAATTGCGAGATATTTGAAGTAATTTTTGACATTTGTGGTGACAACCTTCCCCCTTTTAAAAAACTTGTAAATGAATATTTTTTAAAGGTAGAGAAGTATAAGCAGTTTCAATCATCATTTTCTCCCACTTGACTCCAACAAATAAAAGGCAACGTCTTAAGGAGGCCAAATTTAATCTGGAGAAGATATTGTATAACGAAAGTAGTACCCTTGCTGAAAGAAAAGTACTGTTGGAGCGTGATTCTCGAGCCTTGCAAGAAGAAGAAGAATTATTAGCGAAGCTGGCAGCTATCAAAATCGAACGAGCTAAAATATACAAGCTGATATTTAATAATGAAAATATTTTGAATCAACATAGCTTGACGCCTCTAAAATGCGAGGGGCCATAAACAACATCGAGACTACTTCTGTTCTTTCTGATAAAGTTGTCAAAGCTCTAGAAGTACTATGCCAAATGTTAGAAGTTATGCAGCAGGAGCTGGAGAACTACAATTGGGTACCATGATTCAACCTTACACCTTGCTTAGCTACACATGCGTTGGTCGTCAGTGTCTTCAAGAATTTTGCAACGCTGAGCTCTTGTAATTGCTGAATTTGTTTATTGTAATGTAGTGTTAGGAAACTCTCTTACATGAAACATATTTTCTCTTTGTGATAGATTGACCGAGCTTAAAATTTCTTTTAAGTTTCCTATGTACCCTTTTTAATGAACAAGGATCAAGTCATAATGCAGTTCCACACACACACACACACACACATATATATATATATATTTGATAATGCAATTGAACTTAAATTTCTTTAAGTTGCCTATGTAACCTTCATAATGAACCAAGGATCAAGTCATAATGTAGTTCAAAAGGTTCTTTTTTTGGGCCATTCACCTTTTAAGCTCATGTGGGCCAAGAGTACCATCCAGTTTATACTCTTGCGATAAGGAATTAGGTTTTTTTTCTAATTATTATTTTTTTATAACAATATAGGGTCCATCCATTTAGGCGTGAACTTATTTTCCTATATGCCTCGTCGTGATAATGGGCCTTCTTATGGAAAGTACAAGATCACCAACTTGAAAAGATCGAGGCTTCACGTGCTTATCAAAGGCTTTGGACATTCATGCTTGGTAATATTCCAATGCCTATTAAGCTTCCAGTCACCTTTCCTCAAGTGCTTTTAACCCTTGAAGACGTAATTTGGCATTGTCTTCTATGGTCAACCCTTCTTGTATTGCCATTCTTAGTGACAAGATCTCTCTTTCTAAAGGGAGAATGGCTTCCACTCCATAAATAAGTGAACATGGTGTAACCCCTGTAGGGGTATGATGAGTAGTTCTATAAGCCCATAACGCTTCTCTAATCTTCTCTTGCCAATATTTTTTGGACTTAGAGACAATCTTCTTCAATAGATTGCACAATGTCTTATTGAATGTCTCTGCCAACCCATTTGTAGCTGCATTGTACATGGATGACTATATTGTTTGAACTTGAATTTCTCACATATTCTATCCATCAAGCCATTGAAAAACTGCCTCCCATTATCTGTCACAATTCGATGGGGAATACCATATCGATAAATGATGTGGGGAATACCATACGAGTAAAGTCCACTACATTTTCCTTCTTAGCTTCTCTCAGGGCGATGGCCTCATCCCACCTTGAAAAGTAATCAGTGGTTGCGAGGATGTAAGAATATCCAACTGACGACTTAGGTGTTATAGGACCAACAAGATTAAGTCCCCACGCTTTGAAAAGCCATTAAGCTACAGTCGGATGTAGAGGCTTAGGCGGCTGATGAATGAAGTTTGCATGGTATTGACAAGCCTCACACTTATTTGTGTACTCCATCAAATCTTGAATCATCCTTGGCTAGTAATAAAACTGAAGCTTTGGTCCAGATTGATTCGCGCCATAAACACTTGAATGCGCTTCTTCTAAAGCCTTCATGGATTCATCTTTTCCAAGGTATCGAAGAAAGAGCCCTTCAAGGAGCAACGATATAAAACCCCTTTGTAATAAATGAAGTGACCAACTCTTCTTCGCACTTCAGTTTTATGACGGAGGTCTTCTGGAAGCTTTCCATGCTCAAGATAGTCTATAATGGATTGTCACCAGTCCTTCTCATCGGTTGATCAGACTGATATCACGTTCATTTCTTCACATTCAGCCTCGACCGGTGGTATAACCCACCTTTGACAAAGCAATATATTTAGAGTTGCATCATCTAGAACCATGAAGGCAGTTTGCCAAGGTGTTCACTTTCTTATTTTCTGACCTTGGAACATGCTCTAACATCACGCTATCGAACTTCTCCATTAACTGCCTGGCATAAGTGAAGTAAGGTTTCAAATCTTTATGCTTTACATTGAAGGAATCGATGAAGGTCCTTGAGCGAAAGCGGGAACCGGACCCAAATCACAGTTTTACAAAATGCCCAATTTTACAGAATCATTATGCAACAAAATAAAAATTATAGCATGCTAATTATGAATAAAAGAGAAAAGAGATAAGACTACCCTTATCTTTGAAGAACCCTTCTTCAAATTCCTTCTCTAGAAAATCACGAACAATCAAGATGACCACTGTCAATTGGTTTCCTTTGTATTCTCTAGGATGAGAATGCAAGGAATTTGTGGGCTTTTGAAATTTTGGGAGAGGGAAAGATGAGATGAGAGGAAGTGATTTTTCTTTAGGAATAAACAATTACACATAGAGAGAGAACTCACAGTTTCCTAAGAAGAAGATGAAGACTCTTTCACCTTACCTCATGATCTTGAGAGAATTCAGGGGGAGGGAACTCCCTCCCAATTTAAAATTCAAAAATTAAAACCAATTTAATTATTCAGAAAATATATGATAACTACTTTATCATATATTATTTACATTGAACTATATGTTGTATCAAATATAGCACATAGCCTATAGTTTTATATTGTATCAAATACAATATAAACTATAGTCTTAGTTCTCTCATTAATGACATTTAATATAAATTCTATTTATATTAGATTTAATTATATGAATCCAATTCATATAATTAATATTTCAATCATATTTCAATATTTATTTCCTCAAATAAACTTTATATTATAATGTATCAAATACATTATAGTAGTTATATCATATATAATTAAAATAAAATAATTATATCACATATAATTAATTTTCTCAATTAATTTGAACAATTCAAATTAGTTTAGAAGGTCGAGAATAAAAATATTAAAAAACTAGGTCGTGGGTTGGAAACTCGACCAATATACGTCGAGTGTTCAACTTTCGACATACCCATCCGCCTGCCCAAGTCGATACTTGAAGTCTCAGCCTGTTCCGATCTCGAGACTCAAAGTATCAACCTGCACCGCCTACCGAGAAACCTACCACCTCAAATTGTCAAGTCACCAACTGCCCATCTCGAGACTTGAAGTCTCGACCTGTATGGTTTGTCAAATTCCACCGCCCATCTTTCCATCAGACGATCCATCGCTACCCATCTCTGCATCGAACAATCAAACTGCACCTTTAACCAGCCACGACATGATGGTGCATCGAGTTTTGAACACTCAACCTATCCCCCTTTTAAACTTCTCTCCTCAAATAACCATCTCACTTCTCACTTCTAATCTCACATATGTCCTTTAACTCCCAAATTCTACATCTCACAGATCACTCTTAACTTCTCAATCTCACATATTACTCTCTTCCTCTCTTTCGATTTTTACTTCTCACAAACTCACAAATTATTCTCTCCCCACAAGTTTTCCCCTTTTCTTCTTCCCAAAATTATTACTAAATCCTCCTGTTTCCCACATTCGTCCATCAAATTGTGAGGTTTGTATATTTACTCTACTAAATTCTTATTTTTTTAAAATAATTATAAATTTTGTTCCTATTCCTATAATATTATTTTTATATAGTTTTTATTGTTGTTTGGGAAACAAAAAACCAAAAAGAGATGTATTTTCACTCAACTAAATTCTTATTTTTTTAATTAAAAAATAAGTTATAGATCCATATTTTCATATTATTCTATTTTTCGTAGTTTTTGTTGCTGGATAATAAATAACAAAAAAAACAAAAAGGAGGGACCATTTTCAATTTGAGGGGAAAAAAAAAGTAAGATCGTTGTTGAATTTTTTAGTTTACTTTTTATTTATTACTAGTTTTTTATTTTTAATATTTTTTTATATCTATATTATACTAGATATACCATTTTAATTTCTTTATATTGATGTTAGTACCTTTTTAGTATTAGTTATATATGGATGTTAGTAGATCTATCATGTTAACAGTTTAATAGTCGTTGAATTCAAGAATATTTATATATTGATGTTAGTTGCTTTTTCTCTATAGTTTAATATTCTTATTTATTATGCTACATCTACCATGTTAATTTTTTTTTTTGTATTTTAATTAATATTATATTTGGTTGATACTAGAATTTTTAACATTAGCCTTTTGTTTAAAAAAAAAAACAAAAAAAACAAAAGGTTAGTATTGATGTTATATTTTTAGTACAACAATAGTTATTTGAGTTAGTTATTTTGTTAGTGTTAGGGTTTCTAGGGTCTAATGTTCTTTTGAAGAAAATTTAGTATTAGAGTTTTAGGCATTAGATTTTGTTAGTATAATATTTTTTAAATTTTATTTTTCTCAATATTTTTTGTTTATAGTTTTTTAATACAAAAACTATCCTAAAATTTAGTATCCTTGTTTGTTTTCTTTTATAATATTATATTTTTTTAATATTGTTTTTTTAGTTAAAAATTTTAGTGCTTTTGTTTCTTTTTAATTAAAAAAATTCCTAATTGAATGATTTTTTTTTATTTTTAAGTTTGATGTTTATAGTTTAAAAGGTTTAGTATTTTTTTTCAAAACTATTAATTTGAGTGAATTTTTATATATACATATTTTTTATAATATTCTATTTGTTTAGTATTTAAATTTGATGTTCAAAGTTTTTTATTATAAAAAGTTTAGTACGATAATTTGTTTTTTAGTACAATATATTTGTAGTTTGAGTTTTCTTTTACATTTTTTTGTTTATAACTTTAATAAGAAAGAAGTATCCTTATTTGTTTTTTAATAATTTTATATTTTTTAATATTGTTTTGTTTAGTTAAAAATGTGTTTTTGTTTGTTTTTAATAAAAAAATCCTAATTGAATGAAATTTTTATACTATTTGATTTTGTTAATTTAAATTTGATGTTTGTAGTATGAAAAGTTTGGTATTTTTTTTATTTAATATAAAATTATTAATTTGAGTTAATTTTTTTTATATATTTCTTATAATATTTGTTTGTATTTAAGTTTGATAATTAGTAAAATAATTAGTAATGTATTGTTTGTCTTTTTTTTTTTTTTAGAAAATGGCAGACAAATGTTTGAGATTTATGTTGTTTACAAATGGTAATGTAATTGATGGTGTTGATGGAGTTGATTATGGCCAACCACCATGCAGGGGGTTTTAACATAAATGTGAATAGCAGACTTGTTTTTAAACAATTCATTGAAATGGTAAGGATGTGGCTTGGTGTAGATATAAGAGTAAACTAGTTAGAAATAGTATATAGACATTCTAATCTAATATCATTAGGATTGGTAAGGTTTATGTCATTCCCTATTCCTAATGAACAAGCAATGAACCTAATATTCTCAGTTGCGATGCCACTCTCAAATTTAGTACATTTATATGTTAATGTGAGTAGGGTAAAGTTGGATATAAACTTGAATGCACAAACCTTTAGTCAGTTTGAAGATCTGACTCAATGTATTGACCCTGATCTTGAATAAGTTACACTAGTATGTGATTACGAAGATATGGTAACTAACAATTAATACAAGGATTTTAAGACAGAAACAGACGATGAATTTAAGGAGTTAGACTTTGATGGTCATGAACATGAGTTGTTTTCAGATACATCCAATGATTTGGATATGAATATAATAGATAGCATTCGTGAACATGACCCAGTCGTAACCCCTGTGGATGTTGACAATACCCAATTGTATAAGGGGATGATTTGTTAAGACAAAGAAATGCTACAACATGCGGTCAAGTGTTTTGCTAATTAAGTGTCACGCACCATATGAGGTCATGAAATCGACACCGACAATTTAGACAATTTGGTGTAAGAAGTGGGAAGAATGTTGCAAATTAAGACTTTGTGCAATAAAGAAAAAATCGCATGGTTTATTTGAGATCACTAAGTATGTTGAGCAACATACATGTTTTTACTTAGAACTTAGTAAAAGTTATGTGTGGTTAGATTCTTCGATGATTACACTAGAGTTTTATGAGGCTGTAAGAGAAAATCGTCCATCAGCATGGCACAACTACAGTCCGACATGAAAATAAAATTTGGATATCATGTTACTTACCATAGGGTGTGGGAGGGCAAAAGAAAGGTCTTGGCATAAGTGTTCGATGACAGGGACAAGCCATACAAATTGTTGTCCAGGTGGTTATATATGGTTAAGCATACCAATCCCGAAACGTATGTGGAGTGGAAAGTAAAGGAAATGTCAATTGAAGGACATGCCATCCTTAGATGTATTTTGGGCATTTGGTCCTTATATAGAAGCTTTTAATAGATGTCGGCCGATTATTCAAATAGTCGATACCCATTTGTATGGAAAATATCGAGGAAAGTTAATTATTGCTACATTACTTGATTCAAATGGGCATATTCTTCCTCTTGTATTCGCGGTTTTAGATGAGAAGTCTGTGGACTCATGGGGATAGTTTTTGAAACATTTCAGAGAAATTGTTACACACGAAGAGGTGTGTTTAATTTCAGATCGACATGCTGACATTATCTCAATAGTGAACAATCCAAAAAATAGTTGGACAGAACCAAAATGTCACCATCAATTCTACTTACGATAATGTTAGCAACTTCAACAAAAAATACAAATTCAATATATTAAAGAATTATGTTTATCATGTTGGATGTCAATTCCAAATTCAAAAATTTAACAAAACCATTGAGGACATCAAAGGAATAAATCAAAGTTGTATGAGTTTTTTTCTTACAATATTGGTATTGAGCAATAGACTCAAGCATACAATAAAAGGTTCAGGTATGGGTGGATGACGACAAATCTATCAAAGTGCATCAACGAAGTCCTCAAAGGAGCTTGAATGTTGTCGATTAAATGCTCTTGCTCAAATAACATTTTTCAAATGCATAAACTATTTTGAAAAAAGAAGAGAAGAAATAAGAGCTACTTTGGAGCGTCGAGATAAATACACTCGATAATAATTTTTTATTTTTAGTAATCAAAAATTTTTTTAAATATATTTGTAATACTAAGTAAGTAAATATTCAAGTACACACACGAAAAATTTTGAAATTGATGCAAGATGTAGTAGACGTGAAGTACAGTCATATGATCGATATAAAGGTGTATTTCATGTGAAAATCGGATATCATAGCCTCAATGCTAAAGGAGAAAATATTCAAATACTGAGGCTAAATGGGTCCGAGTGGTACTGTTCATGTAACAAGTGGAAAGCATTTGGTATTCCATGCTCGCATTTTATGGCGGTTTGCTCACAATTTAACATGAACTATGAAGATTTTATTGAGGACTACTACAAACTGTCAATGTATGTTGCATGTTACTCTCTTCAATTTAAACATGTACCGCATGAAGATTACTGGATAACACATCCTAATATGCCTATCATACATGTTGATGATGGAGTTGACTGTCAACACACGAAAGTTATTAGGATCCTAAGCACTCTAACTACATCAATTTTAGTGGATTAGCATGCATATTCATGGGTTTTTCCAGAATTTAGTGTAACATCTCGGGATCTAGGTAAATTTAAATTAGTTTTCTGAAATTATTGGATTTTCCTTTTTTTTGTTCAAGGCCAAAGCTTAGGCATTTGAATGATTTGTTTGGTTTAATTTTAATTTGGTTGTAGTTTGGAGAAGATTAGTTAAAATGAGACTTGGTAGTTTTAGTTGTGTTTTGGAAGAGGAAAATAGGGGATATATATATATATAAGAATTTAGGGTTTTGGTTTTTAAGAAAATATTTATATAGGTATTAATGGGGGACCTCGGTTTGTGTGCATTAAAAAAAGAGAGAGAAAAGGGAAAGAGAACAGAGCAGTGCACAACCGCCTCCCCCTCCCTCATCTTCTATGTTATGCCATAAACCCCACACCAGAGGTGAAGCCACTGACTGCATTCGCCACTGCTTCCTCGTCGCATCCTAATCAGTCATCTGTGTTGCGCTGCCCGTTTCCTTACCGTGTTCGCCTGACATTGCTTTTCGCTGCGTCACTCCCCTCATCCCTGCATTTCGCTGCACTGTTGGCCTAGCCCATGTTGGTATATAGAAGTAAGCAGCGGAAGAAAAACAGGATCACTAAGCATTCTAATTCATTAATTTTCGCTTCAAATTTAGCATGCTCGTGAACAAAAAAGATAGTTTCAACACTAACCTTTGAAGTACCTCTAAATCACGAATTCCAACTGCAATCTTTCATTTCTTTTGGACGTGAACCACCACAAGGTCTTCCCTACTATTTTCTTGGTGTTTTAGATTGAGTTGTGGAACTTAAAATAAGCTTGAATTAGGGAAATGGAGGAGAAAAGTTTTCTGGTTTTCAGCAAAATGAAGACTTTCTTTAAACAGATTTTTCAACAAAAATCTCTTCAATGCATCATCCATTTCCACTTCAAAACTGAAGTTTATATTGCATGACATTCAAACAACAAACCTTCTGCACGAATTTCAACTCAAGCTTAAGAATTTGAGCTGTAAAAATAGTGGAACCATGAATGAGCTATTAGGTGAAGAAGTAGGAAATTTTCACTTTTCTAATTTTCCAATTTTTATTTCAATTTTGAAACTTTTCCAAAATTAAGATTAAAAAATTAACTTTTCAATTTTAATTCTTTAATTAAAATTGATTTTTTATTAATTTTATAAAAATTAATTCAATAATTAATTTTTCTAATAAAATTAATAATTAAAAAATTTTTAAAAAATTAATTAATTCTAATTAATTTAATATCAAAATCAAATTAATTAATCAACAATTCCACTATCATGAATCTCTATTCATGAATTTAATATTTAAATCATATTTAAATATTAATCGATTCTCCAATTTTGTTTAATTCTAAAATTAAACGTGTAATTATATCACATATAATTACTAATTCCCTTAATTCTAATTTGAACATTTCAAATCAACTTATCACACTATTCTAAGGCTAATCCGTTCGTGAGCTAGTAGGGGGACCTAATGGACCTACAGATCATGGGCTCCAACGATCCAAGATTAATTGGCTAAACTCTTTACACCGAATTAACCTCCATTTGTTAACTACCGGGTTACTCCACTAAAGCTGTAGTTGCACGCCCCTCACTGTAGATATATTGTGTCCACTTGATATAACCATGATTAGTAAGTTAACTCTTCACAGGTTGTTCGTAATAATGGTTGGGTCAAAGGTTGTTTCACCCCCGACTTTTGTTTCTTAAGTCCCACTGATCCTCTAATGAACAATTGGTTTGTAATCCGATCATCAAACCAAGTCCTTCCAAAACCAATGAGAGGGTGGGGCCCCTTGTTCAAGACCCAGAGTCAACACTTAAGGGAACAACCTCTCTACTATCCCTGAAAGCGGGTCAAAGTGAATTCCATCTTGCACTATATGTCCCAGCTATCTACCCAATTTTACCCCTGAAATGGGAGGCTTATTGAGCTGGTGCTGTTGAGCCAACCCTCATATATGAAAATCTAAGGATAATCCTGAATAAACAGGAGTTCATAGTTAGCTCAGGATTAAGGTCAAGTTACTTAGGTCATCATTTTGAAATAGTCAGTCTTAAACAGTAAAGAACATTATAAAGTAAGAGTGACTTATTTCTTTGTCTAATCTTGCGCAAACTCATTGCACAGGATGCCCCCACTCCTCATGTCACTACATGTACAAATCAGGATCACTTCGTTTGTAGCACTTTACATCTCCTTGTAACAACTACAGAGTGGGTCGCATCCGATAGTGTTACCAGAATAAGGCACCCAATCTTATTCATATACTATAGATCATTTAGACTATTTACTCGAACCTGATCCACTCTTATGTCTCCACATAAAGTTCAAGTACTCATGTAATAGTCATGGATCTTTTAGTTTATTGGATTTATTTCTAAAATGAAATAAGCAATTCATATATTCAATACAACTTTATTGAATCAAACTTTAATAACAACTTTATTGATTTACAGAATGAGTTTATTGTTTACAAACCACGAGTTTTAGGACATAAAATCCAATAAACTCCCACTTGGACTAAAACTCTAGTGGTAACACATATGAATATATAATGCTGAGTTTTTTAGTTTTACAGAGAAATACAATAAACTAGGGTATCACATACCTATGACTTTTCTTGTAGGTACCACATATCCATCCTTAGGTATCACATACCCATGGGTTTTTCTCCCACTTGTCCTAGATTATTCAACTTGTAATCCTAGTTGCACTAGGTGATCCTCAAACACTTTAGCCATGAGGATTGTTGTAAACACTTTAGTATACTATGGATTTCTCATTAAACTATATAGGGAATGCATCTTATTTTCACAACTCTTTGTTTCTCGATACCGTCACCGAGATTTGGTGACTTGAGTTTCCACTCAAATTGTGGCTAGAATGTCATACATTCCTCCTTCTAAATCAAGGTTCCCGCAACTCTTTGAGTGAGATGCATCTGATATGTCTAAACAACTTTTGTTACAGTATCAGCTTTGATCAATAATTCTTATTGATATACACTTGCTTTTATGGAATACAAATAATACATGGTGATCTCGTATATTTTTCCAAAAAAATTGGTATTTGTCAACATAAACACTTGATTTTCATCTTCTTGAAAAATTATACTACTTTTGGATTGCCTACTATAGGCCTGTTATTTGAATGGTATCCAACACTTAAGGTTTCGACACTAACATATGTGCCAATCTATTCTCTAGATTTTTGAATTATGTAAACATCTTTTACATATCATAAATAGCTTTTATGAGTTCTCTGCATCTCATATAGAGTTTCAAAAAATACCTTAAAATTGGAATGATGTTCAAAACAATTAAGGTAACTAGGTGCAAAGAGTTTTTACTGGATTTTATGTTCTATCAAAATAACCCTAGAAATCTCAAACTCTCTATATTCTTTACTTTGATCCAATCGAAGTATTTCAGATTTATTTTACCTAACAAGTTTTATACACCTTAAACTCTTCAAGTGTTCTAAACTTATCACTTAGGTTAACTAACTATTTGCCTTTATTGATTTATAGCCATTTTTAAATATCTAAATATTTGTAAATGGCTTTTAACTTGATTGGTTCTAACAAAAGTTGCTATAGGGTAGAACAGATACAACTTTTGCTAATAAACATTTCATTATAATAAGAGGTTTATACAATATGTTTTTTACAAAAGATAAAATAACTTTTATTACAATAACAAAAGTGTCACACCCCACCCCAAGCCCGCCTCCTAAGCCCGAGGAGAGGCGTGAGGGACCGCAGATACCACTCTTTTGTGATACCTCATGCCCATCTGAACCTCTTTACTTTTAATAAACTTTAAGTCAAGAAGATAAACAACAACTCATTAAGTAGGCCCATTTTATTACAGCAATGTAATGTTTATACAACTCCAAGACTTAACTACAAAGTTTACAACAACCACTCTTAAAACCCTCCGAAAGTGTGACTATGGCTTGTGGCAAACCTTGACCTTAGCAGCACCCTGGAACTCCTCACCTTTCACTACCTGGGGGGGAGAAAAATATTTGAAAATGGGGTGAGCTTGCTAGCCCAGTGAGTGACTTAAAAACAAGAGATTGATTCTTATGCAAAAGAAGTACCGTCATGCCTTAGGTACTTTTGCTCAGATACCTTCTCAAAACTCGTCCTTCAGTATCAAGCTGCTCGGATACCTTCTCAAATGTCCTTCGGTATCAAACTTCAAGTAAAACTAGTCATACAATGACTTTCTTTAAAGATCATAGAAAACATATCTTTATTTGAAAGATCTTTCTTTAGAACATGATTTCTTTAAAAACATTGTAAATATTTAGTCACTTACCTTGGCCGTTTAGGAACCTTTCTCTCTAGAAGTTCCTTGATCACCTCGGGCTCCCTTTTGAACCCTAAAATCCAGATTCAATTTAAAGCTCATATTACTCATAATTCTAAGCCTTATCTCGAGGTACTTCCTTCTACGAACATGCTATAAAATGTCTCAGAAAGCTTACCTTAAAATCTTAGCTTAGAACTCCTCATGGTTTGGCCAAAATCTTCAAATCCTCAAGACTATCCCAAGCTTACCCAGCAACTCGTCCCTTCTGTATTTTTCTCACTCTCTAGCTTGATTCCTTGGAGCTTCTTCTCTGACACCCTACCATGAAAACTAGACTCCAGGGATTTCAGGTGGCTTTGGAATCACTCCAAACGCACGAGTATTCTGGGAGATATGTAAGACCATAACATTAAATCTAAAGTGGGAAGTTAAATAGATAAGAAAAATCCTAAGTAAGGATATTGGAACAAAGAGAGGAAAACATCAAAATTATCCAAAAAGGTGACCAAAATCCAAACGCCTATGAAGGGCTTAAAACATGTTGGATGCAAGAAGGCATGGAGGATGGAAGCTAGAAGACTTGAAAAATGGCTAAGGGTTGCACATACCCAACGCAAAGGCATACATGAGGACACGGGCAGCAAGCATGCGTCAAAGTGAGCATGCTAGGTGCATCAGCCATGCATTGAGGTCAAGTGCACAGGCCATTTTCCAAGCGCGCAGCCCATGCATCGATGGTGTATGCCGAGCACGCAGCCCATGCATCGATGAGTGCCCTGCCTATGCATCGAACGGGCAAGCGGGCGAGCCATCCTATGCGCTACCGAGCAACCATGCGTCCATGCCTAGTAGGCCGAGCAAGCACACTTAGCAAGCCATGCATCGAGGGTGAGTGGCCACCCTATGCATTGGTGATGATCAACTCATGCATTGGCTAAGTTGAACTTTGATAAGGGAAAGGTGAGTTGCTATGCATTAAGGATAAAAAATGAGGCTAATTGATGGAAAACTTCAAGGGAGAATGCCAAGGGTATACGAATATAAGACTTAAACAATTTAAGTAGAGAAATATGTGAGGTATTTAAGGGATTTAGGTGGCAAAAGGAAGATCACATAAAATTCAAGTAGGAGGTGGCTAAAGGAGATTTCATGCAAATTGAAGTCTTATCACCCAAGCATGAGGTGGGTGAAGGAGATTTCATGCAACAAAAGGGATTTTGGCTGGCAAGCTGAAGGAGAACAACTCAAGGCTAGTTAAGGATAGGCTGGGTAGACTGAATGTTGGTAGCTCCAAAGTGAGACAAATGGGAGTTGTGTTGTCAACATGGGGTGAGTTTGAAATGGCTATAAATAGGGGAGTTGGGCAAGGGGAAGTCATTCATACCAGCACCTAAATCGTGTGTTGAGAACATATTTAGAGAGTGATATTTGAGTTATTAGGCTGCCAAGTTGATTGGAGAACAAAAGAAACAAGGTTGCGTTGGTAAGGCATTGAGGCAGCCGGACGCATAGCCAGCCCACGCATTGCACGCACGCAGCACTGCATCCATTCGTCCGTCCATGGGCGCATTGCTCGACACATTCCGTGCGCTAGCCCAACGCAGCAGCCTCCCCCGTGCGACGGATCACGCCCAGTGCTCGCCCAGCACAGCACACGCCCAAATGTGCCAGCCCTCTGTGCGGCGCAGCACGCCCACTCTGCCTACTGTTCAACGCCCAACTGCCTATCTCGATCCAAATAACCTTTAAAGAGGCTAACTTTGGTATTTTGGCTAATTTTGAGTAGGGTAAGCTAGTGTTTTCAATATATAATGATATTTTGGCTAAATTTGACACTGTTTATTTATATAACAAGTATTAATTGAAGAATTTCCATTGATAAGGAGGAATTCTTAAGAAGGTAGTCTGAAGGTGATTTCAGTGGAAAAACTTGCTGATGGTGAGTGTTTACTTAGCTTTATGCTTTGATATGTGAATAAATGCATATGTAAGTGCAAAATACATGCTTATTATGTTATGATGATTGCCATGATATTGTTTGTGAAATTGCTATGAAAACTGAGATTATACCTAGATTACATAGTTAGCATGCTTAACAAAAGGTGTTTGGCGGGAAAATATAGTCGGCCTCGGTCGGCAAAATATAATAGTCGGTGACGACTGGCGAGAAATATAGTCAAGTACCTAAGCATGACTAACGGGATAAAGAATTGTCGGTGTGCACATTGGCGGGAAAAGTGGGTTATAGGAAAGTTTCCATAAAAAGTTATGATGATTGATAATGTGTCCATGATATGAGCATGCCACGTATAGCATGGGACTGGAGGATGTTGATTGAATGAACATATACATGATCATGCATAAATTATACTGGAATTATGATTATGTGATTGATTTCCCAAAAATATGATTTGCAAAGTGATTATTATTTTAAAAGAACTACTCACTGGGCTTAGTAGCTCACACTCTTCCAAATGTTTTCTTATATCCCTCCCCCCAGGTAGCAAAGCGGAGCATTCAGGGAGGAGTTTGCTAACCACCATCACACCAGGACTTGGTAAATTCTCAGGGCATGGCTCGGATCATGTAATAAAGAATATAGGAAATTAAACTATGTGTATGAAAGATAGATAGAGTGTTGTAAACATGTTGAAATCCTTAATAGATATAGGGGGAATTTTAAATTTAAATGTTGTCTTGGAATACTACTGGTTTACCCTCACGCTCCCTTCCCAGTCTTGGGGGTTAAGGCTAGGGAAGGGGTGTGATAGATATCCTCATCCCAAGTTGATGCTACTTCCAGACTTTACTGTCCGACAGCATCTCTTCCTCTTGGAACTTCATGACTGACACATGATTTTGCTACCAACGCATGCATTCTTTCATCAATGCATAGTTCCCTCACAATTGGCCCTCACTACACTCTTCTTAATGTCCTTTGAAAAGAATTTGAGTTATGATCTGAAGAGAAATCCTTGGCCCTATTTATAGGCATCCAAAATCTCTCCAAGGTCGACACCTCCTACTTGGCTGCATGTCCAGGCGTCCTTTCTTCCCTAAGCCAACACAGCTCCTTGCCACCTCCAGCTTGAAGTGTTAGCTTCTCCTTCATCTAGCTCAACCTAATCGATTTGCAAGCTCCTTGGTGCATCCACCTCCTACTTTGAGTTATCCTCCTCATGCACACTTCCTTTGCATGAAGTCCACCTCCTACTAACTTAAACTTAACCCGTTCTTGGTTAACTGATAACGGGAAGAAATGCACGTTATTACAATGCAAAGATATAAAAAAATGCAGGATTGCGATGGTAAAAATATATAAAACCGTGTTCAAAAGCATTAAGTTTAGAACATTGCGATTGCATGCGTCCATCGCATTAAAGCAGCTAATTTATGTATTTTGTGTAGAAAAATGTGTTGGCACAAGGCAGAGTAGCGATTCAAAGAATTCAGCGCCCGAGCGCATTAACAGATTGCAACCGCAAAGCTATGATTATATGCATTCGCAAATATCCGCTCAAAAAGATGGCCGCATAAAGCCGACACATCAAGATGAAAGCTTAATAAATCATTATGGGATAGAAAGCTGATGACGGTCGAATCCGAATTTAGTTGACAAGTCGTTAACGACACACTGTAACAAGTACACTCAACTTTTTGGTGACAATTAATCGACGCATCAAACAGAGAATTAATGACATCCCATCAGTGCAATCATTTGAGAGAAAAAACTTTTCACCCTGAAGCTCTATAAATACCAAAGGCCACCTTCGTTAAAGGAGTTCGGTTCTATTCCAGCTGAGCCATATAGAGAGTTCACCATATAGAACATAGTTAGCCTTTGTTCATAGTTTTCTTATACTTAGAAGGCGGAGGTGAGAGAAGAGAGAAGATGCCAGAAGATTTTCCTAGTCAGCTCGAGAGAGTGCCATGGAGCGTGGAAAATAGAGAGAGGGCAGACTCTTGCGAAAGTAAGAATATTCTTTGAGTAGAGTAGAGAAAAACAGTGTAAAAGCCTTGGGAAGCAAGAAATTGCTACCAGGCTTCTTATCTTTATTTCCCATTGTCATTCTGTATTTCGATTTCATTTATAGAATGGAACCTACATTTCTACATCTGTTCACTCTCTTTACATTATGCATGAGTAACTAAACTTTCGAATGGGTTGAGAAGTACTTAGCTAGCATGATCTAAGATCTTCATTGCATGCGATCATCTTGTCTTATGTTGCATCCATCACCCCTTTAGAGCTCCTCGAGAGAGAGTCTAAAGAAAGAACCAAGACTTGAGAGAGCTAGGTTAGAATCTAGAATTGAGAAAGCAAGATTAGATCTGCATAAGCAAGAGATAGAGACTTAGAGATAAGTTCTGTTTGCTAACATGCATCACATGCACCCTAGAAATAGGTTATGGTAGTATGCAGTTGCCTTGTGTATATGTATGTCATTCATCATCGCATAGACAAGAATAGAGGCTTAGACATAAGTCCTATAGACATCATCGCATACATCGCATGTGTTCTAAAACTAGAAGATATAGCAATTGCATTAAGAGATGACCTGCTGTCGTATATGTGTAGCATAATTACATAACGTGAACGCAATCTTAGGAAGTGTTAGCTAAATCCCTTCTCAACCCGTTCTCTTGCATACTCATTGTACTTTCATGTTATTAACTCTTTTCTCAATTCCGCCACATAGACTTTATACCTTAAACAACATACCAACCAATGCATTGTTTTATTTGTCAGCGCAAAGAGATCTGAAATTACCATCGCATACTGTTTCTATAGTCCCTGTGTTCGACCTTGGGCTTACCAGGCAACTTAGTAGGATTTAATTTCAATCTTGCTAAGAAAACTTGTATGCACAATGCATACACCACCACTACAGTTTACACCATTATTTCATTGCATTAACCACGCATCATTAACCATTATCAACCCATGGCTTTCTCATCAACGCATCACTTGAGCCATACTAAACTCAAGATATCGCATCCTTGATTGCATATCCTTCTCTTTTGCATGGCTTACCTTTGGCCTATGCGCTCAACTAGGATTATGACCAACACTCTTCCAACGCATACTATTAGCCTTGACCTATGCACCCACATGCCCTCGGATGTTCTTGGCACATAGCACATCACCAACGCATAACAACCCTTGAGTCAAGTTAGATCTTAACTCAATGCCTCATGGTATAGCTTACAATCGCCTAGCCTTTTGCTAATGCATCCCTTGTGACTAACGCTAGCATGTCCTTATTACTTGCCAACATTCTTAGTCTCTTGCTCAAGGCTAACACACACTAACCTCATAAGCCTTATGTACTGCCGCCTCAGCAACATAAAGACATTTCACCATGCGTCCACCATGGCTTGTCCTATCGCCTAGCTCATCGTCTAGCTTTTTCGTTAGTTCATCATCTAGTAATGTTGTCATTCATCATCCAACGCATAGCACACTGATGCCCATCGTGTAGCAATGACGCCTATTGTGTAGTGCATCACGACTATCGTCTAGCGTATTGTAGCTATCGTCTAGCGTCCACGCCCATCGCGTAACGCCATCGCCCAGCGTCATCGTCTAGCGTTGATGCTGATCATGCAATGCCAACACCCCATCGTTTAACACTATCGCCCATCGCATAGCGCTATCATTTAGCGCGACTCTTCGCATCGTCTAACGACACACCGTGCTACACAATCACTTATCACATTGCTTAGCTCCACGTATTTACTAGACGATTGCCTACCGCATCGTGTAGCGCCACTCTTTTGCTAAACGATCATCTACCTCATCGTGTAGTGTCTCTCATTTGCTACACGATCATCCAGTGCCTACTCATTACTACATGATCGTCCAGCGCACGCACCTCCAACACCCAGTGCCCATGCTCGCGCACACTTGAGGCTGCCGCATGATTTGCTAACCTCTCAAGACATTGGTTGTCGCATCCCTTCCTATACATAGCTTTTCTTTCGACCACACTTTGGCTTCCTTCAACGCCCAAATAACCTCTCAAATGAGCACGGCCAATGCATGGCACAACACTTAGCCATTTTCTAACCTCCAACGCATGCTTCTTTTTGGCTTCATACTTAACCAAAATTTCACTAGTTAAGGCTTATCTCAAAGCTACTAAATAAATCTATTTTAACACTTAGAATTTCCTTCTCTTTAACATAGGATTTAGCTTTCACTTAGTTAATTCCTTTTATCTCTTGCTTAAGTAGGGAAATTGAAATCTGGGTTTCACAAAAAGTAAACAAGTTTATCTTTCAACAGCAACTGCATCTCCCACTAGTTGTTATGAGAAATTCTCCCCTATTCAAAACTTGGAGTTTACAAGGAACTAGTTTTCTAGTTTTGCTTTCTCTGTTTTTTTCTCTACAAGGTATTGTGGGCAGTTTCTCTTCTAGTGCCTTTCTTCACTGTAGTAAAAACATTTTCCTTTATCTGTAGTATTTTCCTTGCCCTATCTGCCAATAAGTTTCTTTTTCCCTTTCCCTTTGTTCTCATTTACTAGAATATTTTTATTCTTTGAAGAAGAAGGAATATCAAGACTTTTAGAGGACGATCCTCTTTTTTCTATAGTAGTAACATTTAATTCTAGTTCCAGTCCTTTTGCTCTCATCATGGTTTGGTAAGCCTGTAGCTCATTGAGAAGCATAGTCAAGTTGTACTCTATTTTATCATTAGTGCGTTCGTACAGAACTGCAAGAAAATCTTCAGAAGAGATTCGAGAATAAAACCACCTTGACTCTTCTCATCAACGACAATACGGTTTACTTTTGCCACGTTGAAATGGACCATCATGTCCAGGACATGTTCTCTAACAGAGGCCCATTCTTTCATACGGCAGTTGTAAACATATTTGATTACATCATGCCTCAAGTAGAAGGACGATTGTCTAAACATCCCACAAAGAGATTCCATAATCTCTTTAGTAGTATTCATGCTCTCATGTTTCTTAGCCAATACATCAGATATGCTAGCAAGAATATAGGCACGAGCTTTCTTGTTAGCCCTGATCCATCTGTTGTATGCATTCTGAAAATTCGGTTTGCATTTGAGCTAGGAACGAGAGGACATTCCTCTGTTAAAACGCACCTCAGGTCATCTATCACCAATATTGTATTTAAGTTTGATTTCCATGTAGCATAGTTATCCCCGGTAAGTTTATCAAAAGTCAATAGTTGTACTAAAGAACTTGTAATTCTAAAAATATAAACAAATTTTATTAGTGAATTGCATTTAAACCAAATTATGTTTTAGCAAAGTAATAATGTACCCAAAATTCATTATTTTTGCAACGATACTATAGCGAGTTAGAATAAGTACTACCGAGGGGCAATCAAATACTCCTTCACTAAAACAAGACATTCTTGACTAAATGCTATCTCCAGAATAACTCATATTTTGATAGTCATTTAGCTACCATTTTTTGTCCGAATTTACTAACACTTTAGTAATTCTGTAAGTGTAACCCTCCATTTTCAGACCTCAGAGGTCGACCCCAACGATGCTACTGAATTGGAAATTCAAGGTTGGAAAATGACCTAAGAAATCCTATCTATTTCTGGAGTTTGAGTTGTTTCGAATCTTATATTACAACCTTCCGAGGGGATAATCATCGTTAACAACTAGCAAGGTCGACTTAAAGATGACAAGTAGGTGCAACACAGAAATCTCACGGTCCAAACAAAATGGAAGAGACCGCAGGACACGTTGACACATATCCTTCACCCACTTACTATGAACTATTTCCCCCATTCGCCTTGATCTTGGCCCATACAAACACTTTTCGAATGGAGCAGTCAAGGTATAATCAACATGAAGCGTTGTATAGACCTCACGATGTGAACTTTCTAGGGACGTGAGAGTTGAAATCAATATATCGTATATTTGATTTTACATGGAACAACTTCCCCTCATTCACCTTGATCTTGACTCATGCAAGCACTTTCCAAATGGAGCTCACTCTCGGGGTGACATGAAGTGTCACATGAATCTCACGGTGTGAAACTCTTAGGACGTGAGAATGAAAATCAAAACATCACTTTTGATTTTACTGTGAACAACTTCCCCTATTCACCATGATCTCAATTCATGTAAATACTTTCCAAATGGAGGCCAGTCCCAGAGTGACATAAAGCAAAACATGAATCTCAATGGTGAACTCTTAGGGACGTGAGAGCTAAAACTAACATATCGTATATGTTATTAATCTCTTACTGAAGCATTCTAATAAATTACCACTGAGAAATGAAATTGCTTATGGTGGTTTAATTTGAGATAAGTGATTTACTACCGGTTCGCCCTCAAACCCTAGTACGTGTTAAGTATTGGTTCCTACGTTGGCTTGGAGTATTTTGACATGCTTGTGGTAACATTGAAATTTTTTTTGGAAGCCTACATTTATGTCATGGAATTTCGATATTATGTGTTGCTGCAAAGTTCGATTGTTGGATAAATTGTGAAACTATTATGAAACCTATGTTGGGATTGGTGTTCTAATTCTCCCGGTGGTCTCGTAGTTTGTAAACATTTTGTACACATTGTTATTAATAAAATAAATGTTATTTTATTTGTATTTACTCACATCCACTAAACTAAGATCTATGGTTGTTTCATGTAACTTAAGCATGTATGTGAGACATACTGATGACTAAAATTTAGAATGTTCTTTATATGCATGCACTATGATGATAGATGAATGATACAAGTTCACGTCCCCGGCAACGGCGCCATAAACTTGATGACTAAAATTTAGAATGTTCTTTATATGCATGCACTATGATGATAGATGAATGATACAAGTTCACGTCCCCAGCAACGATGCCATAAACTTGTAATCTTAAAATTTGTATATCTATCTTTATCTATTGCGCTGCTTATGAATGAATGTGATGGTGCTCTATGCGCTCAAGTGCTTTGCGATAAAGATATTATGCGATGCTACGTTCTAGATGTATGCATTGAGGATAATGTGCTTCGTAGTATGTGATGTTGTAGTGCATGTCCCAAGTTTCCTTGCACTGGAATCAAGTATAATTCCAATGCAAGTTTCTCAGAATGAACAGTGGTCAAACATGGGGATTGTTGTTGTTTAGATGCAATATTAATGTGGTAAATGCGACCGGTTATCATAAAGAATAAAAAATTTGGTTTGTGCAGAAAATGTAAATTACGATGAAAGTAAAATTGCGTTGATAAAATAAATGTCTAAACTACTATGATACAGTGTGAGGACTGGCTGTGAAGTTGTACAAAAGAATCTAATGTATACGATGGCAAGTCTTGTGAATGAATTAGAAAAAGAATGAGTAGAGGGAAAGAACATCGCAAGTTCGTCAATCTCGTTAAGGATGCAACTAAGGTTCCGCTTTCCCTTGGCTTACACCTTTCAGTGATCGACCGTGTTCTCATACGTCTATAGTGAAACAAAGAAGCACGTAATGAACGCAAGGTTGTTTCCATCTCTGGAAATACTTCTCGCTTTAGTTAACGCATTCTTCCAACCTTCTCTCGATAGGCGGAATAACATCTTCACTTCTGCTATCATACGTGAAGATGTCGTCGAGCATGCTTTAGTTAAACTTAGCTGATTACCTTAACAAGATTAACTCATTCGCTTGATTCTTCCTCTTTACCCAGGGGATTAAGAACACATGATGGAGAAAATGGATGATAAATGTATGGAAAGGAACAGAGAGATGATAATGATGACGATAATAACATTTAAATCTAAAGATCAGCGTTTGATACATGATTTGTGAATGAAAGATTAAAGAAGATGAACACAGTAGAGGAATGAAAGAATAGAAACAAATATGGAAAGAGTGTCAATGTCTTGACACGGATCCCAATCGAAGATGTTGTGCTTGCCGGCATGTGGATGAGATAGAATGGAAAGCTTCCCTCTCAGGGTTGCTTTCCCAGTAGAAGTGACCTCTTGCATAGAGCTTCAACTTCGGGAATTGGAAGAATTTCTTGCTCAGAGACTCACCTTTCAGCCTTGTCTCGTCGTTCTCTCGGATTGTCTCTGTAAAGTATCTTCAGACCAACCTTCCTTGCAATGAATTCAAGGAAGCTATTTATAGACAAGACCTTGGCTCTTTGTATTAGTGGTCCCACTGTGTAATTTTGATAATTCCTGCCATGGCGTAATGGAAAAGTCCTCTCTGCTCCATGATTAATTTGTTAGAATCGTACAACCGAAAAGTTGTACACTTGTCAGAATTGCCCGCGAATGGTTGCTCTTCACATCTTCGATCGATCGCCACATGCGGTGTTGTTGTTTTGATTACCGCATTACGGTGGAAATGCGTTGATCGCTAGAATCCATGATCGATCGTCGCATGTGCTGCCATTGCGTTGATCTTTCTTTGTTTTTGATCGATTAGCACATGCGATGTATATGCTTTGTACATTTTGTCCTTGAGCATTTAACGCATGCGGTGACCTATTTCCTGCAAAATAAAGACTTGGACATTCCATTTCGCCATCGCAATGGGGTTAGTGGGTGTGTTCACGACACTTTATAATTTTCGTATTTCTCAGCCAATTCTTATACTATCGACGCAACTTTTACTTCTTTTTGCCCGCATAATCTAAATAAAACAGCATAAATAACTTGTATTTCTACAAGTTATCACACCCCCAAATTTAGATATATGCTTGTCCTCAAGCATTTCTTCAACTAAGGCAATTCCACTCAACTCTCATCCTAACTTTGCGTCGATCGGCTACTCTGAATGCTCCACCTCTACAAAATTACTCAACAATGCAAGTACCTTCTATCCTTTAACAATTCATCAACATGCTCTACTTTATTCTTATCTACAAAAAACCTTTACCCAAAGTTCCCTTCTAGTTTGGAGAAGAATGTTTACCTCTTCTTGCAAAAACAACCAAGTGCGTCTTTATGCGGTGGCCTGGTTTGCATCATCTTTTTAAAGAATGTTGATCATGGTTACACCCTTCATTTTGGCTTGCTCCCACGGGTGTCATGCGAGCATCCAACTTCGATTGTATACCAATCTCAACTTCAACTCTTGATTTTTAGGCAAGTTTTACTTTTGTTGGTCAAAGGAGTTGTCTCTTTTATCCTTATTTTCACTCTCTCTTTTTTTTTATATTGCGTCGATCTTGGAAACCTACCTTCGTTTTGACTTGCTCCCATGGGTGACATGCGAACATCCAACTACAAGCATGTTCCTTTCACGACTTAACTCTTATCAGGTTAGGATTTTCCCTTGCACTGACATTGGAGTTTTAAAAAAAAAAATTGATAATAATGATGAACGCATTTGCCTGAATATGACCACATCTACTCAGACCTTTCCCACCCTCAAATTTAGAGATGTGCAAGGTCCTAATTGCGTTGTTTTGGACAGAAAAGACAAAACACTTAGACAAAATTTTGAAAATAAGGTTTAAGTAGAGTCTTGAAATAGAAAAGGTAAAGCAGAGCTATTGCGATGAATTGTCCAAGTGTTAGTCAGAAAGTGCAATGTATAAGAAATATTGCTAAGGGTATGCATACTACTCATCATGGCAGCGCAATTGACAACGCAAAATAAAAGACAAGAATTACCGCAATAATTGACAAAGGATGAAAAGTAAAGAGGCTAACGCATATGGAAAGAATAATTACTCAGTTGTATAAAATTTAACTAAGTATACAAAGAATTACAAACATCGCAACACAAAATTTTAGCATGTACAAGGAATTCAAGTTATAGCTTCTATATACAAAAAAATTAATGAATGAAAGAATGGCCACAAAGAAAAATTGCAGAATTACGGAAAAGGTGGCATACCCCCAAATTTAAAGTTACACCGGGGGATCTTGAGGAGGATGTTACGGAGGAGCTCGTTGAGGCGCATCTTCAAACTGTAGAGGTTGCTGTAGATGGGGAGGCACCATAGGTCCATGTAAATAAGCTGTTAAGAAGTTGAAGTATTCATGGTTGCGCTCTGCCATCTGTCTCTGGTTCAGGCGGATTGTAAAAATATTGCGTTGAATATTAATCATCGCCTACCACACCATTGTGTTACTGTGTTGCAACTTCATGTTGCTCTCCTGCGACTCCGTTATTGCCTGGCAGAAGAATTTTTGTTGTTGAGAGAAGAGAGACTACATTTCTGCTAAGTCAGCAGCGAGGATTGCGATGGTGGGTTGCGCCGCGATGTCTCACCAGCAACGGTTTGAGGTTGAGCGGAAGGGCCTGCTCCCAAACCGTGTGGGTTGTCAACATGCGGCGATGGAGGTGAAAAGTGAGGTGGAGATGGATGGTGGGGAGATGCTGCTAGGGATGCGGTATCTGAATCTGGAGCAAGAAGAAGATTGATGAAGTGTTCAGGAAAAGGGGAAAGGGGTTCCATTGGAGGGCTCGGAGGGCGAATGATTAAAGGTAAGGGGTCCAAGGGTATTTAGTTTTTCCCTCTTATACACATCTAGATGTGTATAAGAGACAGCCCATAGAGAGGCACAAGCTCGAAATCGTCCATGAAAAGAAGTATTGTCCTCTCACGCGGCCAACAAAGCCTCGAATTTTCTTCGCAATCAACTGGCTTACATCAATTGGAATGCCTCGCGTGATGCAATATGTAGCCTGTCTCTTATACACATCTAGATGTGTATAAGAGACAGGTTTTGCGTCAATGCCTACACCCACAAAGAGGCACAAGCTCAAAATCGTCCATGAAAAGAAGTATTGTCCTCTCACACGGCCAACAAAGCCTCGAATTTTCTTCGCAATCAACTGGCTTACATCAATTGGAATGCCTCGCGTGATGCAATATGTGATCATCACTCGATCCCTTGAAATGTTTTATCATGCGTTGTTGGGATGAGTCACCGTTTCACCAAGTATACCCAAAGTCGTGCCTTTGGGAGCAGCTTGTTGGAGGCAAGGGTTTTAATGCCTATTAAAGATACCAACCATTGGGTGCCCGGTTGCCTTAATACTTTCAGCGCATCCTCCATGTATACATCTTCAGGGTCATCAATGATCTTCTTACCCGGTGCTTCCAGGATGTTCTTCATCTTATACAGTTCATTGATGTCCCTTGCGCTAAATGGCAGTACCCCTCCTTCTATGATCACCGCATCTTCGGTGTCATGGAGTCGGCCATGATAAAAGGCCCTCACTACCATAGGAATAATGATGGATGGGCATTGGCAGAAAGTCTCCCACCCATACTCCAACACAACACTTGTAATCAGATCTGGTAGTGGCGTCGACCCAGGGAAGAAACCCATCTCCATCATCATATCATTATTTTCTTTCTTTGTTGATGGGCCCCTCCTGGTCGGCGCAAGCTCGCTACTCTCAACTTTCGCTTTGCCATTATCTTGAGCGGACGCAAGTTGGGATTATTGTCTTTGTTTGCGTTCCCTTACCTTGTGTTGCTCTTCTTGTTCCCGTTTCCATTTCGCAACTTCTTTTCTTTTGTTTTCTCTAATGTGTTGCATATTGGCCTTGCGCCGTTTTTCCTTCTCCTCCTTCTTCTTATTTTCTTCTTCTTCTTCTTCTCTCAACTCTTTCTCAAACTGCTCCGAGGCAAGCAATATGCGTTGCTCATCCTCGAGCCTTCTTCTTTCTTTTTCTTCTACCCTTGCGTTGTCATGGTGCACGTCCTCATCATGCAGTTTTCTGGCCAAATCGCCTAATGCGATGATTTGGCACACTCGTGACATCTTTTCTTGTTTCTCCTCTTCTTCTCTTTTCCTTCTCTCCTTCTCTTCTGCTATGCGTTGTAAAAATAATGGGTTACTTGTTGACCCTTGCGGCGCATTCTCCTTGCGACACCGCATTAGAGGGGTAGTGTCTGGATCTTCTCTATCTTCAGTCGCAACCATTCTTATATGCGTTGATGACACTTGAGGTTACATTGATGTGTGGGCTTGCGATGACACCCCCTCTTCCACCCTTGTGGTGGTGGATTCTCCATCCAAATCTGGGCTTTCCGCCCTCTTCCTCTTCTCTTCCTTCTTCAGACGTTTCTCTTCTCGCCTACGCTGTCTCTTCTCACTCGTCTTCTTCTCTTTCTTTTCCTTCTTCGGCCGGGCAGCTTCATCTCCTTCTACCTGTTTTTCTTTACTTTTCTTTTCTTCTTCCCTTCAGCCATCTCCGGCTGCTTCTTCGCTTCTACCTCCTCCAAAACAGCCCTAATGGATCCCTCATTGGAGTCTGTTGAAATAGTCTCCTTAGGATCCGCAACGGCCAGGGCCCTTCTCCACGAAGCTTCTGCCATCTCTTCCTCCGAAGGTAGGGGCTGATTTAAAACTCCGACTTCAGGTAGCCCCCCCTCTCTCTCCATGTTACTTAAAATACTCCCAAATACCTCTTTGTCATCTCTTCTCTTTAGTTCACTTTCTGATGAAAGTACTGGGAGTGCCACTTCAGGTCTTGTAGCAGGGGCACTCTCCGTGCTCGGCCCCTCTTGGATGGGTGGTTGGCTACAGAGGGTTTTCGTCAAGGTTTTCCAACGATTCTTTAGGCAGGCTTGGGCTGGCAATGAGGCGGCGGCTAGCAGTGAAGAATGCCGCCTCCCATGCGGTGACAGGGGCTTGGGAAAGTGATGAGGTAGGGAAGATGAGTGTGAAGATTAGCCGGCCATGGTTTCAATCGAGTGGAAGAGTTAGAAAATTTTGGTCTGAGGAAGAGATTTGGAAGGTCTAGTATGTAGAGGAAATTCTTAGGGTTTCTTTTGCGAGGGATTTAAATAAGTTCCTTGGTTGAATGAGGGTGAGATTTATAGGTTGGGCCTTGATGGGCCCAACGCAAACTCTACATGACAGGCTTCAAGATTCTCAAAAAGCCTGCCGTTGCGCTCCTCCCATTTATGAATTAGTAGAAAGGACGTCCTATCGCTGCTAAGTCATAATTCCCAAAAGCTTAAAAGATTCGACTACTCTCTCGAAAAAATTTTATCATTTTATTTTATTCGGACAGGCACAATGTTAAAGATTAACGCAATGCATCCGTTACCACAAATGCATATTTGCGAAGGACGGGGACAACGTATGCATTAGCGCAACACACCCCTCAACGCAAATGCATTTCTGGAGGACGGGCACACGATATTTCTACCAGCGCAACACTACCTCGACATAGTGCACTTTTACTGAGATGGGCGCAGTGTACACACGTGCGCAACTCATCCATCAACGCAATGCATTTGTGGGAAGACGGGCGCAAAGTGTATCTATCAGCGCAAGATACCACCCATCGCAATGCATACCGGATAATTTTATTAAAGTTTATTTTATTTTTGTTTTTATTTGTTTTTTTTATTTTATATTTTTTATATTTTCGTCAACAACGCAACATTTATCCCCAAAGACCTGACACGATGTTGCAGTGTTTATTTTCTTTCTACTAAATAATTCACCGCAATTAGGCTCAACGCAATGCTAAGATAGGAATGTAAATATAAAATGTTTTATTTTACATTTGCGTCCTAGAAACATAATAGAAATTTGAGTCGTTACAATTGGTATCAGAGCCTAAGTTTTAGATTCTGTAGACTGACTTACATCTTGAGTTCAAAATGTTCCTTATGGCTCCAGAAAAATCCCTCGTCATTGCCAAGTATGTCCCTTAAGTCCTTTAGGGAATTACGCATGAAACTTTACCTATTGTATTGTCGTATTTGACAGGTTTCCCTGCAAGCATTTTGTTAAAGCATTCCGTGTGGTTATCGGGTATGGCACCACAAACTAGAGGAAGGGCAGTCGAGGTAAGAATGTTATTGAGGAGCAGAACCCTGATGTACAAGACCCTGAGCTGCAAAGCTAAGAGATGTGGGACCTGCCGCTGATGACGGACAGAAATGCACGTCATTATAGGCCTTTTATTTACAATTATAAGGGCTGTTAAGTAGAAGATGCAGCGATTATATTAAGAATTCATGAGAAAATGAGCTTGCGTCAATTGGCATTAAGAATCTCAGCTAACCCACTTTTATGCATTTTTATGCGTTCAATTATCTATCTTTGTAGCTAATGAAGGAAGCATTCGCATACGTGGAAGCCAGGCTATCGCAAAAATGACTGCATGCGGGGAATCTCTCCATCGTAGAGGCAAATGCATACGTTCAACACATGGATGTTGCGAGCATCAACCGCATGCATCCATCGCATAGAAGTTGCGGCTGTCAAGAGAATACGGTCATCGCAGAGAGATTGCGGCTACAAAATAATAACCATAATAGAGGGATGACCGCAAGGGTGGTGGAATGTGTTGATACTTCAGAAACCAAGCATGAACGCATACCTTGGGAGTATCAAAAGGTGATGTTGACATTTCATCTACCACACCGTTAGCATTAAAGATTCAGAGTAGATCCATCATGTCCATCACGCTGTTAGCTGCAAAATTTCAGAGAATGACCATTAATATTGTCGGTGACCAAGCTCTATAAATAGAAGCCGTTGAGTAGAACTTCAAATCATCCAAGGTTTTCTACCCGAGGTTTCCTGCCTTAGGGCGAATCCTTGTGATCCAAACCAAAGTGTGAGAAGATAGTCTTGAGAGTTCTTCATCCCTTCAATCATTCAGAGTGACGACCGGAGCTAGAGCTCATGAGATTCTACTCCACCACCCATCCATGGCACCACCAGCAGCCTTGACAGACATCTGATGGAAGCAAGACATTGCTTCCATCTGGCCCTTCGTTTCTCTTCCATCTTTGTATTATATTACATTGTGGCTTAAGAGATTAATACATTTTGTGATCGATGTATTTCTATATTTTCCTTCGATTCCATCTCCATCTTCAGTTACTTAGCATCCTTTACTTTCATTGCATCACTAAGTAAGACTGCTAGAGTATCGCATACCTAATCATGCGGCATAGGAATATGAAACATGTAGCAAACCACCGGGAGGTGTGCGTTGCACGAGTGCTGTGAAAAAACCTTATTTGTTTAATGTAAAGCTGTAGCAACGCTTGTCTATAAGCGGACGCAATGCTTGTCTATGAGTAGAATCAGCAGCAACCAACTGCCCGGGAGGGTAAGTAGTTGATCGCAAAAAGCAATGTAAATAAGTGTTCACTAGAGATAGGAATAATTTAACATCAACCATGTTTATGTGATTACCTTTTCTTATGAGCGCATCATTAATCATTTAGGCATACCTGGGAGAGTAGTCTAAAGACCAAATCTAGACTCGAGAGAGCGGATTGGATCGTATAAGCAAGAATGGGGAACTTAGGAATAAGCTTCGTTTGCTACTACATAGCGTATGCACCCTTTAAGTAGGACATGGTGGTATGCGGTCATCTTATTTATGTGTGAGAGCACGTGAGCAAGAATAGAGACCTAGAAATAAATCCTCACGACACTATTGCATATACATCGCATGCGTCTTCGTCAAGTATGTATAGCATGATCGCATAGCTTGCGTTGGTTGGGGTTGCCCTTGCGGTCAAGCTTAGTGTTGTAGTGAAGACATCCTCGCCATTTTATCTATTTTGCCATGCATTTTACTACGTGTTAACAGTTTTCGTGTCTCTACTTCTCGGTCATACTTCAACCGTTTAACCCAGTAGTTAGGAATAGAAGTAGTGCATAGCTTATAACCCTCAACATTCTTTTATTCTTCGTCGTAAACACATTATCGCATAACATTTAGCTACAAGTCCCTACGTTCGACCTTAGATCATCCGAGAAACTTGCGATCTCGTTATACTTGGCGAGAGCACAAGAAAACTTGTGATAGGAATGAATTGTCATTGCATAAGAGATTAATGCATACTTTCCATTCCAATGCATGAACACTGATGTATAAGAACAAACACATAACCTAAGACATGCATCATACATAATATGCGTTCCATAATTTTCTTCACCGGCCACCTCTTGACCCTTATGGGTCTAACTTGGCAAAGGGTTAGACCAAGAAGCGGGCCTCAAAATTCGACCGTGCCTCTTCCAGGATCGTCACCCTCAGAGATTCCGACAAAGTACACTGCCATGGCTGCAGAAACTGGGAACATCATCACGCAGGTTGTGGTAAGGTAGCTAAAGGATATTATGGCCAAGCAGATAGTTCAGCACGCACAGTCGCAGCAGGTGCCACCCCCACCGGCTTGACACCACAAGTTTAGAATCAAAATAGGGTATCGAATAAAACTGTGGCGAGCCTTTCCTTGAAGGCCAGATATCTACGGGACTTCAAGAAGTATGACCCTCCGACGTTTAACGGGTACCTAAAAGACCCCACTAAAGCAGAGTTATGGTTGTCCACTATGGAAAAAATTTTAGTACATGAAGTGCCCAGAAGAGTAGAAGTTGAAGTGTGTTGCTTTGTTCTCGTCGATAATGCCAAGCGTTGGTGGCACTCAGCCGAAAGAGTGATAGAAGCTAATGGAGGCCAAGCAACGTGGGAAAAATTCAAATAGTGGTTCTATAGGAAGTACTTCTTTGCTCACGTGAGGTACAACAAGTAGGCTGAGTTTATGAATCTGAAGTAGAGGACCATGACAGTAGAGGAGTACGAGGAGGAGTTTGACAAACTGTCTTGCTTTGCCCCTGATCTAGTGTTTATTGAAGCAAAGAAGGCTGAAAATTTTGTGCAAGGACTTCGAGACAGTGTGCGAGGTATTGTGTAAGCTCTTGATCCTCCCATCTATGTAGTAGCATTTCGAGTGGTAGCACGAGTAGGCTGTCCCTCGGGGATAGAGTTTCTGAAGTCCTTGACGGAAAAACCTACCCCAGGTTAGAAGCAAAAAGCTAAGCAGAAAACACTAGAGCCTCCGCAAAAGGTTCAAAGCACAAATAGATCGTTAGGGCACATCAAGCAGCAAGTTACTGTTTCAGAAAGGGTCTAAAGGGATAGGTGTTGGGGTTAATGCCTTAAATCTCGTAGGGTCTTATAGTTTGTAAACCTTGTATGAATAAACTTGTATGTGATTAATAATATTTGATATTTTATTCACTTTGTCTATGAAATATGTGATATTTTAGTTGCATTAACCATAAACCAATAAACTAACATCCAAGGTTATCGTTGTAACTTAAACATGTATGTGGAGATATATAGGTAGGTCATGTTTAAGTCATAACCTAAATGGTCTATAATAGATGGATAAGGTTGGGTACCTTATCCTGGTAACACTACGAGTATGGCCCACTTTGTAGATGTTACAAATGTTGTAAAGCACTGCAAATGATCTGATCCTGATCATTCATGTATTAGACATGCGAGAAGGGATATTCTATACAAAGGAGTTTGTATAAGATCGGAACACGAAATGTTTAGTTTCATTATATAACACCATTCATAATAGAGACTTTCATTTCACTAGGATGACCATAGGTGACATGACCTTAATCTTGAGTGAGGTGTGAACTCTTGCCTATGAGAGCGGTCCTTTGATTTCTATGAGTGAAGGCGGCCAGATCGCCAACTCAACAAGCCTACCATTTTGGGATTTATCTGATTGGGGAATTGGGAACTCAGCTACACAAGATGGAATTCATTCCTTCTTCGAAGTAAGGATAAATAGATAAATTGCTACCTTAAGGGCTGATTCTAGGTCTTGAATAATGTGGTGCCAAACCCTCTCCTAGCCCAGGAGGGGTTTAGTCATAGTAGGACTATGATCTATTGTTCATTAGAGGGATCACTGGTACTTAAGGAGTTAGATGTAACTATAGAGACAAAACGATAATTTGGCCCAGTTGTACTTACGAGTAATTTGTGAAGGGTCATCGTACTATTTATTGGTTATATCCAATGGACACAGAAATATATCTATAGTGCGAAAAGTGCAGTTGTCGGTCTTTAGTGGAGTGCCTAACAGTTAACAGATGGTGGATAATGTAATTAAAGAGTTTAATTAATTATTCACATACCGTTGGAGCTTCAAGCTACAGACCCATAAGGTCCCCTTGGTAGCTTAAAAGGATTTAGTTGAGAACCAGTTTTTGGGTTAATTTGAATTGTTCAAATTAATAAGAGGGAATATTTAATTATATATGATTCAATTATATATTATATAATTGACATAATGTATTTGATATATTATAGTTTAATGAGAGGAATAAATGTGATTCAAATATATTTTCTATGAATGAGATTCATAGTTGTTGAATTTAATATAAATATGATTTATATTAAATGCCATAAAATAGAGAAGAAGAGCTATAGTTTATATTGTATATGATGCAATATTAAAACTATAGGTTATAAATATAATATGATAAGTTGGTTATCATATTTATTTATATTATTTATTATTTTGAATAATAATCCCTTTTTTTTCTCTCCAACCACCTTAGTGGGTGGTTTAGCATTTTTTATGGCAAATGAGATAAATAAAATAAGATTTTTTTTTTTCTAAAATAGGGTTACACGAAATATATAGAGACTATATGATAGGCTCTATCACTACACGATTGAGAAGCTTCCTATAAAATAGTGTCTTCCTCAATCTTCTTCCTCTTCTAAACTAAAATTCCTTCCTTACGCAAATAGTCAGAGTTCACAACTCCTGGGTTCAGATGTAAGCAGGCAGGGCATACGACTGACTAATGCCCTAGTAGTGGTTCTAAGAGTGCGTCGAGAAGCTAAGCACTCGGGAACAATAGTGACAGGTATGCTCCCAATCTTGGGGCACTATGCTTTGGTGTTATTTGACTCTGGATCATCCCATTCCTTCATTTCGTCGTTGTTTGTAAAGCATGCCATGCTAGCTTTAGAGCCTTTGGATTATTTTTTGTCAGTGTCTACTCCATCAGGAGAAATTATGATAGCCAGCGAAAAGATAAAAATGTGTCAGTTAGAAATAGCGAACGACACTCTTGATATGACTCTAATAGTGTTGGAAATTCGTGACTTTCAGTACAAGAATTTTGGGCTTTAATGTCGGTTGAAAAAAGTGAAACTAGATGTATAATGTCGGTTTTAAAAAAATGGATCTTTAATGTCAGTTTAACCGACATTAAAGATCGGCTACAATGTTGGTTTAAAACTGACATTAAAGATCCATTTATTTTTTCATTTTAGTAAAATTAATTCTCTCTCCATCAAACCCTCAAACTTCCTTCTCTCTTCTTTCACACAAAACTTCTCCATCCCCAAAACCCTCCATCTCTCCTTCCTCGAAAAAGCTCTGGTCGATCGCTCATCTTGTCACTGATCGTTCATCTGGTCGTCTAGTCGTCGGTAGTGAGCTTCCTCGATACTCGATCCTCTAGTTGATCCTTCATCTGGTCACATCGTCGGTAGTGGGTTTTCGTCCGTCGTCTGGTCTTGAGTTTTCGTCTGGTCGCAGATCTGATAGCCTTATCTGGTTGTGGGTTTTCTGATCGCAGATCTGGTAACCTCGTCTTGTCGTGGGTTTTCTTCATTGTCTTCTTTCTTTTTAATAGTGTGTCGATTTGGAAATAGAAATGACTGTGAAGAAAATGAAGTGGAGACCCATTTTCTCGAGTTACTGCGAGTTGGAGGCGCAATCATCGGAGGTGATGAAGGTAGTGGCGACGATGAATAATAAGCCCAGTTCGTTCCAAAGGATTTCGAATGTGATTTTAGTAACCCTAACTCCACCATCTCTGAGGACCTCCCCATCTCTCTCGCCATATATGACATCCACGCCTTCACTCTCGCTGAGTTGAAGCTTATCTCTCAGACTTTTTCTTCCTTGAACTTCCTTGGAGAGGGTGGTTTTGGCCCCATCTACAAAGGCTTCCTCGATGACAACCTCAAGCCATGCTTTCTCCCTTGGCTTGTCGCTTTTCTAAGGCATCTTAAGCACGACCATCTTGTGAAGCTGATTGGATATTGTTGCAAAGACGAACATCAGATGCTTGTATATGGGTATATGCTCAGAGGAATCTTGGAGAATCAACTTTTCAAAAGCTAATTGGATAGAAACAAAGCTTCACTATGTTGTCTTTCCATAGCTCCCTAGTTTGAATTTCATAAATTTTTTGTGTGGGGTAATTGAATTCTTATTATATGTTGTTTGCCTATTTTTTTCTGCTTGCAGGAAGTCATGCTTTCGATTTGAATCAAATTTGTGGTGAATGGTGGAGAGAACATAACGAACGAGCAATTGAAAGACTATTAATGATGAACGAGCAATTGTCCGGAGCTGGTCGCGTGGGTTGTGTGTCCGATTTCAGGTGAGCTCTCTGATTTATTATGTTCAATCTAGGGGAGCTTCCATTTTTGGTCTGTTCATTCCCCTTTTTATTTGATTTCAACTCTCATTTTTCAGATTAAGTTTATTTTATTTTATATTTCTGAGAGGGGGAGGGGATTCTTTCATCTCTTTGCTCGTATTATTCTTCCCCAAATCTGACTATCTACAGTAAGTGCAATCTTTCATTTTGATTTCAATTGATTTCCATTTTCTAGTTGTCATGGGTGAAGAAAGGTCCTTTTTTTTCTTTTTTTGAATCTATTTGTTCTTATTTTCGTTTGCCCTCTCTTTTTCTTATGTCCATGAAGTGGAGATTAAAGACCAAACAAATCAAATTCAAGAAACGAAAATGGAAATCAGTAAATTTGGTTGTTTAATTTTTCTTCTTTTTGTCTCTAGGTTACAGATGAGCAGTTTTCAAAACTGAATATGTAAATACAAGATGGTTGATGTTAAAGCTCCAAAACTAAATGGTGGAGAGTGAGTTGAAGCAAAGAGTATTTGTGAGTATCTTTCTTAATTTTTATAGAAACCATACAAGATATGGTAGAAGTATGTGTTCATTTCTAAAAGCTTATTCTCTAACATCACACTCTTCTCTATTTGCTCATATAAATTCTTATTGGACATGCATAAAAATTTATAGACTTTTTCCATTCGTATTGTTTGTGAGCCTTGCTAAATAATTGGATATTAAGTTATATTCTTTTTCTCTAGGGAGGAGTATTATGTTATCTTTTGTTACGATGTTTTTTCTTCACAAATAAACTAATTTGTCAACTTGTCATCAAGGAACTGGACCAATTTCAATCTTGGTGTTCAAATGCCTTGATTGCTGGAGCAAAAAGGTTGTGCATTGAAGACAATATGGGATGGATTAAACTAAAGGTTTTCATTGCCACAAAGGTGAGTAAACTATAAGTTTAAGCTATATTTGTTTTTCAATATCCTCAAGTTCAGTCAGTAAAAAGAAGGTTTTTGTATATAATTTGAGTTACTCTTGTTGTGGGTGTGAATGTATAATTTAGACAAGGGATTGAAAACAGATTGTTTGGATTTTAAGATGTTAGTTGTTCTTGGAGTGGCTTTTGCTCTAACAACTTAAAATTCATGTTTACTTCCAATTTCATCTTCATACATTTTTAGTTGTATCTAATGTCAAACATGGCAAGCAACTTATATGGATGAGACACTACAAGAATTTTCTTAAGCATGAAGTAGTTACATGGCAACCAGTTTATAAGCATGAAGTAGTTTTGGAGGAACAATGGGAAGGTAACTATTAATTTTCTTAAGATCACATGCTGATAATGTGTTTTAGCCTGTGAAGTTTGGTTTGGATTAGCAATTCTTAGTTAGCGGTGTTAAATTTTGCACTCTACACTTAGCTCTATTTGTGCTCTTAGTAATACAAAACCATTCTCTTGCAAGCTCTTTTTGTCCTCTTCAAGATTAGTTATTTATGACTTCCATTGAGTGGTTTATGGTAGTGGAATTTCTTAGGCATCCTTTGTTGCCAAAAATTTTTTAAAACATAAGAGTTATAAAGTTAGTTGTAGGTTAAAATATGGTAATGTTCCTTAGTTTAACATTGAAATTTGGGATCATTACAATGACGATTGTCCAACTATGGTAGTTATTTATGGGTTGAGTTCATTTCTTTCATTATTTATAAATTGCTTATATTAACACAACTTATATTTGTTTGTTCATACACTCTCATATGATATCGCTCGCACGAGTACAGGGAGGTTCTGGATAGAGAGCATAACAAATTCATCCATAGAATATGATTCACAATCACAATCACAACCCCTATGCCATTGAATCAATTCGAAGGTGCTGAGATTGGGGTTTTAAAATATTTAGGGCACATATCACTTGTTTCTGATGCTATCAATACTAGTTTTTGGCTTTTATTTTTGGCTAATCTCTCCATTGAATGGTTCTTATATATGCATTGTATAATATGTAAGTGCCGAGAATTTCAGCGATAGAATATCTATTATACTTAGTTGAAACAAAATGATATGCTTACAGGATCAAACACTACAAGAATTTCGGACTTTACGTCTTTGTTTTTCAACTGTCACTCAGTTTGTATCTTCTGTTATTTCTTCTGTTGTTTACTAAATTTCTCTACCAGTTTTTCAATTCAAACTTACTCTTATCTGACTCTCATTTTGCTGGCTTATATGTTTTTATATTAGAACCATTCTTAGTTAGCTCTTTGGATATATGTAAACATAAAAGGGGAAATAGGTGTTTATCCAAATGTCTTGTTGTGTAGACTTTGATCTTATGTCTTTTCCTGTCCATTTGCTTATTCTGTTTGTTGTTTTAACCTTTTTTTGTGGCATTTGAAGAAGCAATATCATTTTCTTCATTGGTGGTGGTGTTTTTTTTTCTCATGGTTACATTTCGGTTTATGGAAGGGGGGCCAACTTTAATAAAAGATTCTAATGGATAACATGCAATAACAATTCAAGCCTTCATGTTGATTGAAGTTGCCTCACATTTGTATTCTCTCAATCTCTTCCTCTACCATATACTTTTAATGGTGTTGTTTGTGTGTTTTTTAGGTGTTTGGAAGGGGTAGGGAGGAGATGGATTTCTTGCAACAGCAAGGAATTCACGTAAAAATTGTTCCTGGTAAGTGCATTTTTGAATGCTTGCAATTTTAAGCACAGTTTCATTTTAAGCACAGTAATAAAAACTATGGTAGTTTTTGTTACAACTTTTGAGATTTGAAGTACATTGTGAGCTAAATTTGCTTATTGATGTACGTGTTCTTGAATATTCATTTTTTGGGAATTCTAATAGTTCTGTTGAGAACAAGTGGTTGTGAAATATTTTTGGGAGTGTGTTTCTTTGAATAGGTTCAAAGTAAATTTTTGGTTTTGTTGTGGTAGCATCGTTATGCTGTCGAAAATTTTGAAAAAGAAGATTCTTGAAAAAGGAGTAAAGATTTTGAAAAAGAAGATTTTCTCATTTATTCAACTATTGAGTTTTCTTGTTTTGCAGTTGCAACAAAGGAGTAAAGATTTGGTATCGCAACCTCTTTATGCTTTTTCTTGGGGAACTCTAGATCCAACACATTCACTACAAGAATTTTGCCTTGAATGTACCATTTATGAACATTCCCAATAAACATGGTTTGTTGAATATGAATTCTGATCATATTTTCACTTTCAATCCTTTGTCTTAAACCTTTTTTGTTTGTGATCCTTTGAACAACAGTAGTCAGACAAAGATGCCTACAACTAGACACTACCGAAGCTGGAGGGGTCTGTTCAAGAAGAATTATGAAGGGATCCATACTTACCAAGTGGAGAGGGACAGTAAACTCATAGTGTTTGTAAAATCATAATGTTTGTATTACTTGTAATTTGTGTTTTCAAGGCCTGGATTATTGTATGGCCTTTTAAATTATAATTTTATAGCAGAATTTGTGGATTAAAGTAATAGATTTACAATCCATACATGAATAATATGTCATAGCCACAACGTTCGATGTTGATATGTCATGTTATACTTTTTTACCAAAAAAATGGATTCGACAATGAAATTTTAAAAAAAAAACGGACAGATTCGAGCTTCAATGTCAATTAAGAATTTTTTTAAAAAAAAAACACAAGCTTTAATGTCGGTTGCAACCGACATTAAAGACCTTTAATGTCAGTTGTTAATTTCACTGATGGTCTTTAATGTCGGTTGGAAATTTCACTAAAGGTCTTTAATGTCGGTTGCAACCGACATTGAAGGCTGTGTTATTGAAGCCCTTTAATGTCGGTTTAAAACCGACATTAAAGCCCAAATTTCTTCTAGTGTTTAATGTGATTCTGGGCATGAATTAGTTGGCTGCCAATCTGAGAGCATAGACTGTTCTCGTAAGGAGGTGATTTTTAACCCTTCTAGGGAAGCTAGTTTTAAGTTCAAAGGGGTCGAGACTGTGGTCTTGCCCAAGGTTATTTCAGCTGTGAAGGCCAAGAGGTTTCTTAACCAAGGTACCTGGAGTATCTTGGTTAGTGTAGTTGACACCAGAGAAACTGAGGTTGCCTTAACCTAAGAACCAGTTGTGAGAGAATACTCGGATGTGTTTCCAGAGGAACTTCCAGGTTTGCCTCCACCCAAGGAGATTGACTTTGCGATTGAGTTGGAGTCAGGTACTATTCCCATATCCAAAGCCCTATATAGAATGACTCCAACTAAATTGAAAGAACTTAAGGTCTAGTTGCAAGAACTACAAGATAAAGGCTTCATACGACCCAGTGTATCCCCCTGGGGTGCACCAGTGTTGTTCGTAAAGAAAAAGGATGGATCGTTACGCTTATGCATAGACTGAAGGAACTCGTGTGAGGAGAACCTTGAGCGGAAGCAAATTGACCAAATTCCATACATTATTGAATGTAAAGTTTATAGTAAACATCCAACAGATATGCATTTAAAGTTAAATTACAACATGTTAATCAAGAAAAAAAGGTTTCAAGAATTTCACCTTTTAAGACCTTTTCCTTCATGAATCCTTCCTCGAACGAAATTAGCAACTTCTTGAAGACCTTCTTCAAGATAACCTCGAACAAAAACCCAGACACAACCACAATGGAGTCCTCGGTATTCTCAAGGTGAGAACCCAAGAGCGGTGGGCTCTGACTATTTTGGTTTAGAGGGGAAAAGGCTTAAGATGGAAGAAGTAGATTGAGAGCTTTTCACACATAACTCAAAGATACAAAACTCTTCTACTTTCTCTATCGTCCAACTAAGTACAACAAGAATAAGAAAACCTTTTTCTTTTTCTACTTTACCCAAAAATAACCACCACCCACTAATGTGGGTGGAGAGAAAACATGGGGAAGGGAGTTGTAACTCCCTTCCATATTATTCAAATAATAATAACATCATATAAATAAATATAATAACTTACTTATCATATTATATTTATATTAAATTATATGTTATATCAAATATAACTTGATATAACATACAACATATAGTTTTAATATTGTATCACATACAATATAAACTAGGGACAGTAGCAAATGTAGACATTAGACCCAAAGTATTAGCAGATATAACATAATGTAAAAAAAAAATGCAAATATGGCCAAATTTAAATAATCTATCAGTGATAAACCATATTAGTGGTAGGAGTCTATCAATGATAGACCATATCACTGGTAAAAGTCTATAAACGATAGAAGTCTATCGTTAATAGGCTCGGAAGTCTATCAATGATAGAAGTCTAGCGCTGATAGACTTGTCTATATTTGCAATTTTTTTAAATGATATTATACATTTGGTTATTATTCCTAAAATTGCTACCAATTGTAATTATCCTATTAACTATAGTTTCTTTTCTCTATTTTATGGCATTTAATATAAATCTCATTTATATTAAATTTAACAACTATGAATCCAATTCATAGAAAATATATTTGAATCTCATTCAAATATTTATTTACTTCCATTAAGCTATAATGTATCAAATACATTATGACAATTATATCATATATAATTGAAACAATTTAATTATATCATATATAATTAAATCCCTCTATTAATTTGAACAATTCAAATTAACCCAAAAACTTATTCTCAACTAAATCCTTTTGAGCTACCAAAGGGACCCCATGGACCTATAGCTTGAAGTTCCAACGGTATGTGAACAATTAATTAAACTCTTTAATTACATTATTCACCATCTGTTAACTGTAGGGCACTCCACTAAAGACCGACAGCTGCATTCTTTGCACTACAAATATATTTATATGTCCATTGGATATAACCAATCAATAGTACGATGACTCTTCACAAATTGCTCGTAAGTACAGTTGGGCCAAATTGCATTTTGGCCCTCTAGTTACATTTAACTCCTAAAGTACCATTGATTCCTCTATTGAACAATAGATCATAGTCCCACTATGACTAAACCCCTCTCGGGCTAGGAGAGGGTGTTGCACCATATTGTTCAAGACCCGAAATTTGCCCTTAATGGAGCAATTTATCTACTTACCTCAAACTTCGAGGAAGGAGTGAATTCCTTCTTGTGTAGTCGTGTTCCCAGCTCCCAATCAGACGAATCCCAAAATGGTAGGCTTGTTCAATCAAAGAACCGCCCTCATAGACATGAGTTCACAACTCACTCAGGATTGAGGTCGTGTTACCTATGGTCATCCTGGTGAAATGTAAGTCTCTATTATTAACGGCGTTATATAATGAGACTAAACATTTCGTGGTCCGGTCTTATACAAACTTCTTTGTATAGAATATCCCTGCTCGCATGTCTAATACATGAATGATCAGGATCAAATCATTTGTGGCACTTTACAATAATTGTAACACCTACAAAGCGAGCCATACTCGTAATGTCACCAAGCCTTATCCATCTACTACAGACCATTTAGGTTATCACTTAAACATAATCCACCAGTATGTCTCCACATACATGTTTAAGTTACAAAGATAACCTTGGATGTTAGTTTATTGGTTTGTGGTTAATGCAACTAAAATATCACATATTTTATAGACAAATGTGAATAAAATATCATATATTTTATTAATCACATAAAGAGTTTTTTCATATAATGTTTACAAACTATAGGATCCTACGAGATATAGGGCATCAACCCCAACATAGAATACAAGGACTTAAATAAAGTAATCCTCAAGAATAAATATTTGTTCCCCAAGATCGATGATCTGTTTGATCAGTTACAGGGAGTTACTGTATTCTCCAAGATTGGCCTACGGTCAAGTTACCACTGTTGGGTTGTATGTCCTAAAACTCGTAGTTTGTAAAGTTAAACATATTCTATTATCAATAAAGATGTTATTCAACATTTCTTCAATAAAGTTGTTATTAAATTTGTAAATTGCACTTGTAAAGATTAAATCCAATAAACTAAGATCCATGACTATTATATGAATACTTCAACTTTATGTGAAGACATAAAAATGGATCAAGTTCGAGTAAATAGCCAAAACGGTCTATAGTATATGAATAAGGTTGGGTGTCTTATTCTGGTGACACTATTGGATGCAGCCCACTTTGTAGTTGTTACAATTTGTTGTATGATGCTGCAAACGAAGTGATCCTGATTCATTCATGTATTAACATAAGGAGTAGGGGCATCCTATGCAATGAGTTTGCATAAGATCAGACCAAGAAATAAGTCACTCTTACTTTATAATTTTATGTGTTTATTTCTCTATTTAATAGATAATGAGCAACCACGAGGTAGAATCAGGGATTTGAAGTGATTTGGGGTAGATTTGAAGTATTCAAGCTTTAAGAGATGTGAAATGACCAAAATACCCCCAGCATCAGCGTCACAACGCCGCGCAACGCTCAAGCCAAACGTTGTAAGACAGTAGTATAGTGTTGCAATGCTCCTTTAGAGCATCATGATGCTACGACATTTGATGGACGAAGGAGAAGCACGCGCGCAAGTGAGCATTGCAACGCTCAATCATAGCGTTGCAACGTTACCCTGAAATTTTCTATAAATGTCTCCTTTTGCTAGGTAAAAAATATGTTGAATTGTATTGAGAAAGGCCCTAAAATTGGAGGCCGATGAGAGGTCTTGATTTCTCTTTTTGCTAGGTAAAAACTTTTCATGGAGGCCGAGGAGAGGCCTTGATTTCAATTTTTCCTCTATGTTTTAAGTATCATAGGTTAGATTTACTTTTTTGGATTATAGATTTGTATTGGATTGTATCTCATTGGTTTGTCTATGAATCAATGAGGTAATTTTCTATTAGTTCTTGGTCTAAGTGTTGTTCTTTGTAATCTAGTGAGTTATATGTTCAATTTTGTGCTTCTATTAAGAATTATGTTTTTCTTTAATCTCGCATGATTTAGATTTTCTTTTGTATGTTGGATTGACGACCTTATCACGATTGCATATCTTTGCTAGTTAAATTCAGGCTCGCACGTATCCTTGTAATCGTTCATGTTTTGAATTTACCCCTGTAGCACAGATTAGATAAGCATAGGTGTATAGGCTGACCTTGAATCTTTGCATCGTACATTTAATCTAGATTTAAAGAATACTTTGATCATTTGAACATGGCTTTCCTGACACTTAATCAACATAGGTGAATCCTTGATTTTCATGCATGTGTTTCTAGTTCTTTATGGCCACTAAGGACCTAATTGCATCTAGAAGCATGTAGGCTAGTTAGGGCACTATCTTTCCAGCCTTAACTACGGATTAGGCGCTCGATTTGGTTTGGATTAATTGATTTTTCGGCCTTTGTAGAGATTGATTAGTTCTTATCAAATTAAGTAGCTATGCATGCATAATTCGGATATTTGTTATTTGGCATATAACAATGACTTAATCTACATCAAATGGCCACTTGATCTGCGAACCAAACGAATCTTTTACCATTCCATATATCCCTTGAAATTTACTTTTCTTCCATATTCCTAAATCGAAATCAAAACCATGATTTTTCCGCAGTCAATTCTAACACAAAAAGAAATTAATTCTTCGTTTCTCTGTAGTTCAACCCCGCACTTACCACTGTTGCTACGTTTTAGTAGTGATAGAAGTAGTTCAGTGTATTATAAATTTTCTTTTGACCAAACTCAAGGATTATTAATGACGTAGGCTATCGACTCTGTCAGTAGTAGTCCTTGAAAGTCTCCTGGTAACGATGTTGGTTGCTGGAATCGGGGTCTTTAATCCTTGGAATTAATTGTCACATAAGGATAGGTCTATTATTGACATTTGATGGTTTTGGGGGTCATATTTCGTTTTGGGGTAGATGATTTGAGGAAGTTTTAGATAATTTTAAGTATAGATTTAAGCCTAATAGGTACAATTGATTTTTGGTTCAGGTAGTAGTGGTTGATTAAGGGTCTCCAAAAGATTAAAGGAGAAATTAAATTGCTTACGCTAGTTTATTTGCGGTAAGTGATTTACTATCGGTTCGCCCTCGAACCCTAGTACGTGTTAAGTATTGGTTCCTACGTTGCTTAGAGTATTTTGACATGCTTATGGCAACGTTGAAATTATTTTTGGAAGCTTACATTTATGTCATGGAATTTCGATATTATGTGTTGCTGCAATGTTCGATTGTTGGATAAATTGTGAAATTTTTATGAAACCTAAGCATGATTTAAGACTTTGATTGTATGCTTATGCCTATGTGACACTGTTAGTGACTGTTAGCTCTTCTATCGAGCTATGCACATTGCATGTTGTGAGCCTTCGAGCCCACACCTTATGCCTATATACGGTGTTACCTGAGGATCATCACTTATGTTTATGATTGTACCCTCTGGGGTCACTACTTATGAAAGCGTGCTTTCGGGTTTTCCCCCTATGCTTATGCCTATGCCTATGCCTATGATGCTATTGTACACTAAGTCCCGATGGGAAGGCTAACAGCTCAACTAGCAGGCCCAATAGTGGGTCACTTACTGGGTATATTTATATACTCATCCTTTTCCTTCCATGTTTTTCTTTCAGGTAAAGGTAAGGATAGACCAACAAATGACAAGAGGGATCCGTGAACCGGCCATTTGGACATGTTGTCGTTTCCGCACTTAAATTCCATTTGATAGGGTCTGCTAGGAGTTTAGTATTTTAAAATTCATGGATATTCCTTTATCTCTTTTGTTAATTTGTTTAATTGATATTATTTTAAATTTTGGGTCAGGGGTACCCCGAACAGTGTTTTCAAGATTTATCTATTATTTAAGTTTATCTAATGAAATAAAACTTTTAATTCTTTTATTTAATTTTACCCCAAGGATTTCATCGTCAAACCTATGCGCCATATAGTAGCATCCTAGAAATATAATAGAAATTTGGGTCGTTACATTTAGGGTTTCAAGAGTATACCTTTGAAGATTCCCCTAAATTACTTCAAATCTCCTTGAGTTTCTTGTTCAATCTTTGAAGTAGACTACCACAAGAGTCTTCTCTACTAATCTCGAGCCTTTGTTTGGATGGTAGAACCAAAATTGAGAGAGATTTAGTATGGGTTTTGAGAGTTGGAGTGAGAGGAAAATTTTAAGAATTTTTCCTCTTGAAAACCAGATTGCATCAAGCTCTAATCAAACTAAATATTCTCTTTTATACAACATGATCATGCAAAATAAAATGACCAGCAAGTGTCACTTAATTTGCACCAACTTAGTGGAATAGGTGGAATGAAATAGTGGGAAAGAAAAATCCAATTTTGTCCCCTAATTTCATTTATATCAATATTAAATGAAATTTTCATAAATTTTCATAAATAATAGATGAAATTTGATTTAATTTAATTAATTTATTTATGATTAAATTAATTTAATCAAATTAAATTAATTTTTATGTTTTGAATTTCATAAATTCCAAATTTTAAATAAATAAATTATTAGTTAATTAAATAATTTAATTAATAAATAAATTTAATATCAAATATTAAATTAATAAAACACCTAATTCAAAAACATTAATCACTATTCATGTATTTGATATTTAAATCAAATTTAAATATTTTCAACTCTCCAAATTCGTTTAATTCGTTAATCAAATGTTAACTATATCGAATATAATCATCCAAACCCTAAACTGAATTTGAACCTTTCAAATCCTCTCAATATGTTATTCTAAGATTTGATCCTTTTACGAACTAGTAGAGGGACCTAATGGATCTATAAATCATGAGCTCCAACGATTTGAGATTAATTGGCTAAACTCTTTAAATTGACTTAATCAATATTCGTTAACTACCAAGACACTCCACTATATCTCAGTAGCTGCACTCTCCTCACTGTAGATATATTTCTATCCACTTGATTTAACCATAATTAGCAATTCGATCCTTCACAGATCGTTCGTATTTACAACAAGGTCAAAATTACTGTTTTACCCCTATAATACATATTGTTCTTTAAGTCTCCACTGATCCTCTAATGAACAATTGGTTTATAGTCCTACCAATAAACCGAGTCCCTCTCAGCCATGAGAGGGCAGGGCCTCTTTGTTCAAAACCAGGAGTTAATAACTTAAGGAAACAACCTATCTGCTAACCCTAAAACTGAAGAAACTCTTATTCAAAAGTACCTACGAGCGGAAGTGGATCTTTCCAATTCATTGTGACAGAATTACCGCATATACATTCAAACATACTTTCATAATTGCTAAAGAGATCAAGAAATCATACCAGATGAAGATTTCTTCTTCATAGCGAGTCTGAAGCCCAACCATCTACCTCGAGCAATCACCACTCAACAGAAGGAAATGGAAAAGACAACACCACTCAAAGCCCTCGGTATTCTTGGAGTGAGAATCCAAAGTGTGGGCTTTATTCGGATTTGTAGAGGGAAGGAGGAAGAGAGACTGTACACAACGATTAAGCAAGTGGAAGAAGATGTCGTCTATCGCATAGACAGGATGCTTGATCGTTTAGGTGAAGTATACGATTGTGTAGGAGAAGATAATGATCGCCTAAACGATCGTGTAGGAAAAGGACAGTGATCGTATAAACGATCGTGTAGGAAAAGGGTGAGCAATCGTCCGAACGATCGCGTAGGAAAAAACAAAGTGATCGTCTATACGATCATTTAGTAAATACTGGGAGCTAAACGATCACTTAGGAAAAAGGTAAACGATCGTTTTAGATAATAGCACAGCGATGATGTAATCGGTATGCGATCGCTTAGCAAGATCGTATATGTAAGCGATCATGCAGTCACTATCGTATAGGCACTAATTTTCTAAACAATGATACTATTCTTTTCACAATGTCTGCGCACCCCGAGATCAACACATCGTCTGTTATTTATAATGCACTCATCCGTTATTTAGAATAGAAAAGGGCCTTCCATTTCCTTTATAATCGTCTAATGAAATGTGATCTTATCACATTCATAACATATAAATTAATATCATATATTATTATAATATTTTCCTCTACTAGATATAAATCATATTTATATCCAATTTCCTCCAAATTAATGTGTCTCATACATAAAGTTAATATATATCATATTTAATTAACTCATTCAATTATCATATATAATCGAATTCCCACTTGTCAATTTGAACATTTCAAAGCTAACCCAAAAACTGATTCTCAACTTGTATCCAAGCTACTAAAGGGACCTTATGGACCTATGGCTTGAAGCTCCAACAGTACGTGAATAGCTGACTAAACTCTTTAGTCACGATATCCACCATCCGTTAACTGTCAGCATTCCACATATAAGACGACAGTTGAACTCTTCTTGCCATAGATATATTTCTATGTTCCATTGGATATAACCAATCATCAGTACGATGACCCTTCACAGATGCTCGTAATTACAACAGGCCAATTTATCGTTTTGCCCCTGTAATTACATCTTCCTCCTTAAGTACCATTGATCCCTCTAATAAATAATACAACATAGTCCTACTATGTGTGAACACCTCTCGGGTCATGAGAATGTGTGTGGTGCCACATCGTTCAAGCCTTGGGATCAGGCCTTTAAGAGAGCAATCTTTCTACTTACCCCTACTTAGGGGAAGCAGTGAACTCCATCTTGTGAAGCTGAGTTCCAACTCCCAAATCAGACGAATACCCAAAATGGTAAGTTTTGAGTCGACGTTCTGGCCACTCACACCCATGCAAATCAAAGGACCGCCCTCAATGGCAGGGAGTTCCCAACTCACTCAGGATTGAGGTCTTATTATCTTATATGTCATTCTAGTAAAGTGAAGTCTTAGTCATGAACGGTGTATATGACAAGACATTAACACTTCGAGGTCAAGTCTCTATACAAACTCTTTGTATAGTACGCCTCGCTCACATGTCCACTACACGAATGATCAGGATCAGACATCTGTGACAAGTCACAACACTTGTGACTATTCTACAAAGCTAGCCGCATCTGTGCGTTACTAGGATAAGGTTCCCTCCTATATCCATATACTATAGACCATTTTGGTTATCACTCAAGACATGATCTACTTGTATGTCACCACATACATGCTTAAGTTACATACAGATAATAGGGATATTAAGTCATTGGTTTGTGGTAAAATGAAAAACATCTAAATGTGCAAAGTCAAGTAGTGAAGTAAATATCATTTATATTATACATCACAAGTGTTCGTACAAAGTTGTTTACAAAACTACTGGACACAAGACTTTAGGACACAAACCCCAACAATCTCCCACTTGTCCTAAAGCCGAAGTTGGGAGTATAAGTAAATAGGTACAAAATAATTAAACTAGGGCATAAAACCCAGTGCAACAAAATCTCCCACTTACCCTAGTCCAGCCGCGGGTGGTCCCGTAGACCCATGCTCTGAAGGTGACCCTCAAACATTGTAGCCGTGAGAGTCTTCGTAAACGGATCAGTAACATTTTGCTCCGAGGTGATCTTCGTGACGATCACTCTCTTCGATGTACTATCTCGCGGATCAGATGATATTTCCGCTCTATGTGTTTGTCGTGCCTATGAATCTTGGGCTCCCTAGAGTTCACCACAGCACCCACTATTTTCCACAATAGAGGGTTGATGGGCCTAGACATATCTGGAACAACTTCCAGATTTGTCAAGAACTTTTTCTGAGCCATACGACCTCTTTAGCAGCTTCACAAGTCGCTACGTACTCGACCTCCATCGTGGAGTCGGCGATGCACCCCTGCTTAGTGCTCTACCACACTACAGCTCCTCCATTAAGAGTAAATACTGACCCTGAAGTGGACTTTTGAGAGTCCTTATCAGTGTGAAAGTCAAAATCTGTGTACTCAGTAAGGATCAAATACCGAGACCCATACACGAGAATGTAGTCCCTCGTTCTCTGAATATACTTAAGGATGTTCTTAACTGTGGTCCAGTGACCCTGGCCAAGGTTAGACTGATATCTACTGACTATTCCCACAGCATAGCAGATGTCTGGCCTAGTGCAGAGCATCGCATACATTAAACTGCCAACGACAAATGCATATAGGACCCGTCTCATGTTCTCAGCCTCTTGAGGCGTCTTAGGATACATGTCCTTAGACAAAGTGACTCCATGCCTAAATGGTAGTAGGCCCTTTTTGGAGTTCTGCATCGAGTACTTAAGTAAGATTTGGTCAATATATGATGCTTGAGACAGTGTTAGCACTTTGTTCTTACAATCCTGAAAGATCGATATACCCAAAACAAACTGAGCCTCTCTCAAATCTTTCATTTGAAATTGGGTCGCTAACCAGGTCTTAAATGCAGTCAGTAGACCTAAATCATTTCCAATGAGTAGTATATTGTCTACATACAATACTAAGAAAGCTACGGAACTGTTGACTATTTTCTTGTAAACACAAGGTTCATCAACGTTTTGGTCAAAGCCATATGATTTGATCGCATCATCAAACCGAATATTCCAAGATCGAGACGCCTACTTCAACCCATAAATGGACCGATTCAGTTTGCAAACTTTTTGCTCTTGACCTTGGGCAATGAATCCTTCGGGTTACACCATGTAAATGGTCTCCTCAAGATTGCCATTCAGAAAAGTCGTCTTGACGTCCTTCTGCCAAATCTCATAATTATAATAAGCTACAATGGACAGGAGGATGCAGATCGACTTTAACATGACAACAGGTGAGAGGGTTTCCTCATAGTCGACTCCCTCCACCTGGGTATAACCATTTGCCATAAGTAGAGCCTTAAAGGTTTGTATCTTCCTATCAGCACCCCGTTTGAGCTTGTAGATCCATTTAATACCTATAGGTCTTACCCCATCAGCCTGATCTACAAGATCCCATACCGAGTTGAAGTACATCGACTCCATCTCGAGAGTCATGGCTTTGACCCATTCATCCCGATCAACATCCTCCATTGCCTTTTTATAGGACAACGGATCCTTAACGTCACCATCTATCACCATAGCTAGGATTTCTGTGAAACCCAGATAGCGATCAGGCAGGTTCGTAACCCTCCTATTGCATCGAGGTTCCCTCAACTCTTGAGGTGGAACTGCCTACCAGATGAACTATCATCAACAATTCTGGTTGATGAATCAGGTCCTTCAACAACTCTTATTGAAGTTTCAGTAGTTTCTTTGGAAAGCTCACTTAACACGACTTTACTACGTGGACTGTGCTCCCTGATATGATTCTCCTTCAGGAAAGTAGCGTTCATGGAAACAAACACCTTGTTTTCGGATGGATCATAAAAGTAACCTCCGCATGTACCTTTAGGTAGCCTACAAAGAGGCACAACCTCGATCGTGATTCCAACTTCTTGGGATTTGCCTCAAGCACATGTGTTGGGCAACCCCATATGCGAAAGTGACGTAAACTAGCTTTACCTCTGTTCCACAACTCCAGAGGTGTTCTTGTAACACTTTTAGAAGGAACACAGTTGAGAATGTATACCGCAGTCTCCACTGCGAAACCCCAAAACGAGTCCAGTAAGGAAGCGTAACTCATCATCGAACGAACCATGTCCAACAAGGTTCTGTTTCTCCTCTCTGCTACACCATTTTGCTGAGGTGTACCCGGTGCCAAGAGTTGGGAAACGATTCTATATTCAAATAAATAATCCTGGAACTCAGAATCCAAAAACTGTCCACCTCGATCTGATGGAAGTGTTTTTATTCGTCTATCCAAAGCATTTTCAACTTCGGCCTTAAATAATTTGAACTTTTCAAAAGATTCAGACTTTCATTACATAAGATAGACATACCCATATCTCGAGTAATCATCAGTAAAACTAATAAAGTACTCATAGCCTCCTCGAGCTCGCACATTCATAAGACCACAAAGGTCAGAATGTACTAATTCAAAAGGCTCTTTGGCTCGATAACCATTTCCAGTAAAAGGTCATTTAGTCATCTTACCTTCAAGGCAAGATTTGCACACTGGTAAAGAATTTTCCTCTAACTCGCTTAGAAAGCCATTCTTCATCAATCTCTCAATTCTACTGAGATTGATGTGCCCTAATCAAAGGTGCCAAAGTCGGGTGTTTTCTTTTGGAGAAACTCATTGGCATTTAGATTGAGTAACGATAGATTTAAACATCTCTATGTTATGGAGGGAACTTAAGGCTAAAGGTCTTAGCACATACAAGTTATTTTCCAGTTTAGCTGTACAAATTTCAACACCATCCTTATGAATAAACGCTTTATTCAATTTAACAGAAATAGTGTAATTGTAATGTAACAGACACTTTACAGAAATAAGGTTCCTTTTTAGTTCAGGAACTAAAAGACATCTTTTAATATAAGAAACTTATTCTGTAAAGTAAACTAGATATCTCCCACTGCCACAGCTGAGACGACGTGCCCGATGCCTACTCGCAACGTCATCTCACCAGCCTCCAACTGTCGCCAGGATCTAATCCTCTAAAAAGAAGAACATACATGATTAGTGGCGCCCAAATCTAATATCTAAGCAGAATCATCATTCTCCACTAAAAAAATTTCTAATACAAGCAAATCATATTACCTTTGTCTGCCTTGGCTTTAGCCTTGACAACCTTCTTTTCCTTCAAGTAACGAGGACAATTCCTCTTACAATGTCCTTCCTGGTTACAGTGGAAACATTTTCCTTTTTCAACCGGCGGTGGACGCTTCTTCTAGGCGACAGGTGACAGGTTAGCAAGCGCATTCCCTTTCCCTATACCACCCTTCTTCTTCTTCCCCTTCCCAGAGTTAGAAGTTGAAGGTGCAAACTTTGTTTCTGAGGTCGAACCTCAATAGAACTTTTTGAAGGACGAGACAACATTTGCCTCACCTCCCTTTTTCTCCTTACTTTTCAGCAAGGATTGGTAAGTCTGTAACTCATTGAGGAGAGTGGTAAGGGAGTATTCCACTTTGTTAAGAATCGTATTGCTAACAAAGTGGAGGAAGCTCTCCAACAATGAATGCAGGATAATGCTAACCTGACTATCCTCATCAATTTTAGACCCATTCATCTCTGCCACATTAAAGTGGACAATTATATTCAGCATGTGTTTACGAACAGAAGTGCCTTCCTCCATTTTGGAGCTAAAGATGGTTTCAGAGCCTCATGCTTGAGCTGTTCATAAGGCTGTCCGAACATTCCCTGTAGGGATTCCATGATCTCACGAGCTGGGACCTTAGACTCGTGTTTCTTGGTCAACACGTCACTAAGACTGGCTAGAATATAGGCTCGGGCCTTCTCATTTGCCCGTGTCCAATGCTCGTATGCTGCCCGAACATTTCGAGTAACGTCCTGAGGTGGAATAGGAGGACATTCCTCTGTAAGGACAAACTTCAGATCCTCAATGATGAGTATCACCGTGAGCATATGTTTCCAACTTGAATAGTTATGGCCATTTAGTTTTTCAGCGCTAAGCAAATTGATAGTGGTTGATGCCATTAAAAATCGTTGCTACAAAAAAACGAATAACCTTTTATAAGACTTTTCAAAAACCACATTTTTTAATTAACCAATTAATTTTTAACAAAACAGATTCCAAGTACCCAAGTGAAAAGACTTCTATTTTGCAATGATGCCCCAGCGAGGCAGGATAAACGTCACTGGTGGGGTGAACGGATGTCCCTTCACTGGGATGAGACATTCTCAACCATTAGGCAAAACCAAGTCTTAGAACTAAACCTAATGGCCACCATTTGTTTGGTCCAGAATAGTTAACCCTTAACAATCCTACGTAAGTGTAACCCCTTGTTTTCGGACCCAGAGTCCCACCCTAATGCACTCACCGTAGGGAAAAAGACAGATTAGGACAAGAGACTAAGTAACATTATCCTCTTATAGGTGATCATATAAGAAACGCGAAAAACAGCCATTCTATAAGGGCACACACCCAAGGTGCCACGAGGTGATGCATAGAAACTTTATTAAATCCAACGAGGGAGACCGAGGGATATGTTGTTACACTTCCCACTCCCATTTACTATGAACACTCTCTCCATCCACCTTGATATTGACCTACCCAAACACCATCCGTTAAGGGGGACACGCCAAAGGTGCCTCGAGGACGAGGGTAGATCTCACGGTGTGAACTATGAGGGAGAAACGCGAGAGGTGAAAATGAAGCATCAAATGCCCTAAGAACCTCCTACTGAATGTTCTACCTAGGGGTTTATTAACCTACACAATCCGGCTACTGATTATGATCTAAGTCATTTATAAAGTTTGCTCAAAAACAACTTTTTTCTTTGAAATTTAAAAAAAACAAAACAAAAAAAATCCAAGTAGTCACATTAAACTCTTTAATGACTGGCCTTAATTTGCATGCATGCATCAAATCTATCTAAATTACCTTTTCAGGTAGGTTTCCAAGTAGGGGTGTTTCGTTGCCGTCATCTTAAATACCCCAACTTAGACAGAACCCGCCTTCAACAAAAGGTCTACTATAGATAGACTTGCTACATATTAATCTATTACTAATTATTTTAGTTCTAATTTCATTATATAACCATTTATAAAATAAACAACTAAAACACTCATCCCACATAACGAAGTATTTATAACGCTTATAAATATAACGTTAAAAAAAATAAAACATACATAAATATAACCCTTATATTATATGATGCATGAGCATGCACTTCTATAAATTAAAACATGCTTCTCTAAATTATAACTATTACAATAAAGAGATGATGCATGACCAATTCATAACCTAAGGTGGGATTTACTATATGTGCATACCATATGACATATTAAAAAAAAACATACATCACATGTAATAAATAAAGAATTAATGGACTGGGATGAGCCTTTACAAAAACTGGAATGAAATAACCCTATCTACTACATTGTTCATCGGGCAAACCAGTTCAGGTGAACTGGGTCTTAAACTGCCAGGAGGACTCCATCATGTAGTAAATGTTATAGGTAGACGATCGTCCAACGCGAACTAGATGATAGAAGAAAAATTAAACGATCGTGTAGACGACAACGAGGCAATGAAGCTTGATTGTCTATGCGATCGCTCAACGCGGTGACAGGTAAACGATTTACCTTGCATTACTAAGCGATCGTTTAGTCAGTTACTAAGTGATGAAGCTTGCTAACCAAAACGATCGTCTATTGCGATCACTTAACGTGGCGACAGGTAAACTATTTACCTTGCATTACTAAGCGATGAAGCTTGCTAACCAAAACGATCGTCTAGTGCGATCACTTAACGCGGTGATAGATAAACGATTTACTTTGTGTTACTAAGCGATCGTTTAGTCAGTTACTAAGCGATGAAGCTTGCTGACCAAAATGATCGGCTATGCGATCACTTAACACAGCGACAGGGAAACGATTTACCTTGCATTACTAAGCGATCGTTTAGTTAGCGATGAAGCTTGCTGAGCAAAACGATCGTCTATCGATCACTTAACGCAGCGACAAGTAAACGATTTACTTTACATTACTAAACAATCGTTTAGTCAGTTACTAAGCGATGAAGCTTGCTGACCAAAAATATCGTCTATGTGATCACTTAATGCGGCGACAGGTAAACGATTTACCTTGCGTTACTAAGCAATCTTTTAGTCAGTTACTAAGCAATGAAGCTTGCTGACCTAAACGATCCTCCAGTGCACATACGCGTTAAGTGATACACGAGCATCACATCATCTTCATGACCTGATACTCAGTGATCGCATAACCGATCATCAACATGATGCGATCAACCCTTGATCGTCTACACAATGGGATCAATAGCGATTGCGTTCCCCATCGTCTGCATGATGCGATCAACCCCTGATCGTCTCTTTCCTCGAAGAACCACAATGCTTGCTCCGATCTTCTTCACGAACGACTCAAAACTCAAAAAGACTTTGAATACAGACTCGATACCGATTATTAATGCCCAAAAAATGCAGGGGACTTTACAAACAACCACAAATGTAAAAGCATTAAGTCAAATTGAGGCTAACATCCATGCAAACATCCATAAATTTGCACATTCACAGCAATTTAACGATTAAACAGTGTAGAAATGCACCCACCAAGAACGTATTTGCAATTCTTATGCAGCATGAATTGGAATATCAGAAAACTGAGTGCTCTGATACCAATTGAAGGAACTCTTATTCAAGAGTACCTACGAGCGGAAGCGGATCTTTCCAATTCATTGTGACAGAATTACCGCATATACATTCAAACATACTTTCATAATGCTAAAGAGATCAAGAAATCATACAAAATGAAGATTTCTTCTTCATAGTGAGTTTGAAGCCCAACCGTTTACCTCAAAGAATCACCACTCGGACAGAAGGAAATGGAGAAGACAACACCACTCAAAGCCCTCGGTATTCTTGGAGTGAGAATTCAAAGTGTGGGCTTTGTTCGGATTTGGTAGAGGGAAGGAGGAAGAGAGACCATACACAATGATCAAGCAAGTGGGAGAAGAGGTCGTCTATCGCATAGACATGATGCTTGATCATTTAGGTGAAGCATACGATCGTGTAGGAAAAGTAAGTGATCGCCTAAATGATCGTGTAGGAAAAGGTCAACAATCATATAAACGATCATGTAGGAAAAGGGTGAGCGATCGTCCGAACAATCACGTAGGAAAAACTAAGTGATCGTCTATATGATTGTTTAGTAAATACCAGAAGCTAAACGATCGCTTAGGAAAAAGGTAAATGATCATGTAGATAATAGTGTGCGATGGTGTAATCGGTATGCGATCGCTTAGCAATATCGTATATGTAAGCGATCATGCAGTCACTATCGTATAGGCACTAATTTTCTAAACAATGACACTATCTTTTCACAATGTTCGCGCACCCCAAGATCAACACACCGTCTGCTATTTATAATGAACTCATTCGTTATTTAGAACAGAAGAGGCGTCTTCCCATTTCCTTTATAACCATCCAATGAATGTGATCTTATCACATTCATAACATATAAATTAATATCATATATTAATTATAATATTTTCCTCTACTAGATATAAATCATATTTATATCCAATTTCCTCCAAATTAATGTGTCTCATACATAAAGTCAATTATATCATATTTAATTAACTCGTTCAATTATATCATATATAATCGAACTCCCTCATGTCAATTTGAACATTTCAAACTGACCCAAAAACTTATTATTATCTTGTATCCAAGCTACCAAGGGGACTTTATGAACTTATGGCTCAAAGCTCTAACGTTACGTGAATAGTTGACTAAACTCTTTAGTCACGATATCCACCATCCGTTAACTGCCAGGCATTCCATTAAAGACTGATAGTTGAACTCTTCTTGCCATAGATATATTTCTATGTTCGTTGGATATAATCAATCATCAGTACGATGACCCTTCACAGATGCTCATAATTACAACAGGCCGATTTATCGTTTTGCCCCTGTAATTACATCTTCCTCCTTAAGTACCACCGATCCCTCTAATGAACAATACAACATAGTCCTACTATATGTGAACACCTCTCGGACCATGAAAAGGTGTGTGGCCCCACATCATTCAAGCCCCGGGATCAACCCTTAAGAAAGCAATCTATCTACTTACCCCTACTTTGGGGAATGAGTGAACTCCATCTTGTGAAGCTGAGTTCCCAACTCCCAAATCAGACGAATCCCCAAAATGGCAGGTTTGAGTCGGCATTTTGGCCACTCACACCCATGCAAATCAAAGGACCGCCCTCAATGGTAGGAGTTCCCAACTCACTCAAGATTAAGGTCATGTTACCTATGATCATCCTAGTTAAGTGAAGTCTCAGTCATGAACGGTGTTATATGACAAGACATTAACACTTCGAGGTCAAGTCTTATACAAACTCTTTGTATAGGACGCCCCCGCTCGCATGTCCACTACACGAATGATCAGGATCAGATCATCTGTGACAAGTCACAACACTTGTGACTATTCTACAAAGCTAGCCGCATCTGTAGCGTTACCAAGATAAGGTTTCCCTCCTATATCCATATACTATAGACCATTTTGGTTATCACTCAAGACATGATCTACTTATATATCACCACATACATGATTAAGTTACATACAGATAACAGGGATATTAAGTTTATTGGTTTGTGGTAAAATGAAAAACATCTAAATGTGCAAAGTCAAGTAGTAAAGTAAATATCATTTATATTATACATCACAAGTGTTCGTACAAAGATGTTTACAAACTACTGGACACGAGACTTTAGGGCATAAATCCCAACAAAAATAGGTAGGTGTGAATTTCGTGTTGCAGGACTACGACAATGTTGAGCCATTTTCACCTATGCAGATTAAAGGATAATCCCAAATAAACAGGAGTTCATAGCTAGCTCGAGGTTGAGATTGAGTCACCTTAGGTCATTGAATTGAAATAGTCAGTTTTAACAGTAAACGATTGTTATAAAGAAAAGTGTGTTGGGAATGTCATAAGACTTGCAGTTCATAATTTTGGAAACATATTCTATTTATCAATAAAAATATTATTGAAATTTCATTCTGTTATAAAATTCAATAAACGAACCCAGGGCTATAGTATGAATACTTTAACTTTATGTAGAGACATAAAAGAGGATCAAGTTATAGTATATAGTCTAAAAGGTCTATAAGTATATGGATGAGATTGGGTACCTCGTCCTGGGCCCAGTTTTTATACTGATACAAACGATGTGATTTTGAAATCGTTCATGTAGAGACATGTGAGTGGGGGCATCATATACAAAATACATTTGCATAAGACCGGACTACGAAATAGTCACTTTTTTTTTTATAACGACCGGTTAATGTTAAAACTGACTATTTCAAATGCGATGACCTAGGGTAACTCAATCTTAATCCTGAGCTAACTATGAACTTCTTTTTATTTGGGATTATCCTTTAATCCGTAAAGGTAAGAGTAGTTCAACAACACTATTCAATAAGCCTTCCATTTTAGGGATAAGACTGAACAGATAGCTAGGGACATAGTCCTACCAGATAGAATTCACTCCTACCCATTTTAGGGTTAGCAGATAGGTTCTTCCCTTAAGTATTGATTCGTGGTCTTGAGTAAAGGAGCCCCACCCTCTCATGGTTGAAAGGGGCGTGATTTATTAGTTGGACTATAAACCAATTGTTCAATAGAGGATCAGTGGGAGCTTAAAGAGCAATATGTATTTATAGGGATAAAACGATAATTTTGACCTACTTGTAAATACAAACGACCTATGAAGGATTGAGTTACTGATTATGGTTAAATCAAGTGGACAGAAATATATCTACAGTGAGGAGAGTGCAACTATCGAGCTACAGTGGTATGTCTCGTAGTTAACAAATATTGATTATTTCAGATTAAAGAGTTTAATCGATTAATCTCAAATCGTCGGAGCTCATGATTTGTAGGTCCATAAGGTTCATCTAGTAGCTCGTAAAAGATTAAACCTTGGATTAGAATATTGAGAGAATTTGAAACGTTCTAATTCGAAATTAGGGTTTGGAATTTGAAATGTTCAAATTTCAATTTAGGGTTTGGATAATTATATTTGATATAATTAATGTTTAATTTTGTTGAAATTAAACATAATTGGAGAGTTTAATATATTCAAATGTTGATTTAAATATTGGTTACATGAATAGGATTCATGTTTCGTTTAGGTGTTTTATTCATTTAATATTTGATATTAAACTATTATTATTTAATTATATCAATTCAAATTAAGAAATTGAATTCTTGTTTAATTTAATTAAATTAGAAATTGAATTAAACATTATTTTATTTGAAATTGGTCTCAATGGGTTTTATTACATTTTGATGTTGTTATGGATTAATCCACAAAATTACACTTAGCCCATTAACTAAATGCAATTTGAAGTGTCAAATTGTTGAGAGCTTAATGCTTTCATGCTTGAACTTGATAAATACTTCAGTTGTCAGAGGATTGAAGTTCATGCATTCTGAATTTTGAAAATTTTCCAGCAAAAACAGTTTTGCTCTCAAGCTCTCTCAAACCCATCCAATCCCTTTCGATTTTGAGTTTCCAACACTCAATTCAAGGCTGAGAATAATAGAGGAGATTCTCTTGGTGGTCTACTGAAAAAATTGAAGGTCAATTTCGTGGATTTGAGCAAGTGGAAATCTTCAAAGGTATATATGTTGAAACCCTCTTTGTGAATAACTTATGTTTTAGTATGCTTTTGATTCAAATTAAGTATATTTAGAGTGCTTAATGATTATGTTAGCTTCCGTTTTATGCATCTTTACTCTTTCAAAATGAGTATTTCATGGTCCAATCTTATGCAACCATCTTTTGCATAGGATGCCCTACTCGCATGTCTCCACATGAATGACTTTGGGATCACATCGTTTGTATCAATATACAAAGCGGGACGCATCCATAGTGTCCTCAGGATAAGGTACCCAATCCTATCTATATACTTATAGACTGTTTTGGCTATATACTAAAACTTAACCCACTTTTATGTCTCTACATAAAGTTTAAGTATTCATGTTATAGCCAAGGGTTCATTAGTTTACTGGATTTAGGAATTTATAAATGCAATTTACAAATTCAATAATAACTTTTTTGAAAAAAACTTCAATAACATATTTTATAATGAATAGAATATGTTTAATGTTTACAAACTGCGAGTTTTAGGACATTTTCCAAAAGCTGACTCATCGTTATTGAGGAAACCTAGTAGACCAAAGAGTTCACGATACCATAATGAGATGAATTAGACAAAACTAAGTGCTTAAGTACGGTGTGGATTATGTAACCAGTTAGGTCACCAATCGAAAGGAAGTGTCATTCGTTGCAAAGACAGGCTCTAGACAGCTAGGGATTTTTGTTGTTAATATTTTTATCTTGTAATTAATATTTTTATTGTGTAATTAATTTTTTTTTTTTACAATTTATTAATTTTTACATTATTTTTATGTTTTACTCGAGAAATAAATATTTTTTTCCTTTAGGCCATGACATTAAACTTAGGACCGATTGATTCTGATGTTTTGTACGATCAATCTATTCATCAATCATTAGTTGTATGGGAAGATCGTACCACAGGCGATATATACTGTAGACGTCGAGAGGCGGTTGTTCATTGCACTATCTCACTCCACTTAGAATACTACCATTACTTCATACATTCGGATTTTACGGAGTAACCAGATTGGGATTCATTCAGTTAGATTAGCATCTCATCACTGTACTAATCAAAAGATGGAGGCCTGAGACGCATACATTTTGTGTGTCTAATGGTGAATGCATTATCACCTTACAGAACATAGAAGTCTTGTTTGCATTACTTGTTGAAGGCGAGCTAGTTACCGAAGTTATGCATGATGATTGGCCGATGATGCAGACGAGGAAGATATCATGAGATATATGTGTGCATACATACTACAGATGATAAGTGGAAGTTTGTTTTTGATAAATCAAGTCATTTCGTGCACTTGATGTTCCTGTAATTGTTAGCCAACTTCTATGACGCGGGACGATATTCTTAAGGTGGAGCATGTTTGGCACGACTGTACAACTATACAAAGCAACAAAACCTCGTTCGTGAATCGCTGAGTCTTTGATACTTTTGCAATTATGGGCTTGGGAACAATGGCTCCACAGCTCTGACATGTCAACGATGATCAATTAGCTGGAAGAGCCTACGATTCTCAATATGTTATTTAAATTTAATTTAGTTTAACAAATATTTTTATATGGCTGGTATAGTTAATTTAAAATCTAAAATATTAATTTAATAATATAGGTGGAGAGACAAATTTTGTGTAGTTAGGTTAACTACATATATAGTTAGTCGGTATAGATACACAATCGATCTACTTCAACCTGATCAGGTATATGAATACTGAACCCAATTGAATTTTTTATACATATTTTTAATGCACTTGTCTTTAATATTTTTAATATAATGTTTTATGTTTTAGATTATCTGGGAGCCTTACAAAGCTATCATGGACCTTTGTCCAATTTTTGTACAAACAATCAATACATATGACGAACGATAAGTCATCTCATTTGTTTTCACATTGGTGAGTGGCATTTTCCTAATAGAGCGATCAGACAATTTGGTTTCCAATAGGATGTCCTATCAAAATGCAATACTGAATCTCTACTACATGCATCGACTTAAAAACTGGAGATTGGTCTAAAAAGTTGCACATATGGTAGTGCGATGGCATTATCATGCAAGGTTTATTGCGGGGGTCCAATTGAGCCATTTAATAGGGATGCAACTCAAAATTATATCAATTGGTACAATATTAATACAAGGCACTACATTACTCGTCTGGGAGCAGTTGCGGGTCATTTGGTACATAATTAAATATTGTCTAATTATTTTTAATTTAAATTTATTTCAAATATTGTCCCATTTTTTTTTTATAATTCACAGAGATCGAACAACAATTGCCTTCATGATGTTGCAAATGATCTAAATTAGGTCCTTACTATATGCAATAATCACGAGAGCTATATAGAAGAGATATATTATATGTACAATATACCTATTGCTCCTCCACCAGTTCCTAGGCGTAGAGGGCGTGCTCGAGTAAAAGAAAATGAGTTCGATGAGGTCGACCACAATGTGGAAGAATTGCTTCCTATGATGCAGACGTAGAGCCAAACTGGTTATGTTAGTCCAATGATGATGATGCCACCTTTTGGTTTAGGATATTATGATTCAGAGGCCGGTCCATCGTCTTCAAACATGCATGGACATGGGTGCGACTGTGGAGAGTACAACGAATATTTATAATATGAAATACTTGCAGAGGTATAAGAGCCATCAGAACAACATCAAGAGGAATCAAAGCAACTCAGAGTTCAAAGTCGACGACAACAACCAGCTCGAAATCGATGACATCTGCCTTGTGGGACACATTGATTTTATTATTATTATTTTTAAATGAATGAGAAACATTAAATTATTGTATTAATATGAACATTTATTTTACATTTTATTATTTCCTAATTATGAACGATAGTTGTAATATGGAAGAAAAAAAGATTGAAAAATTATTATTTTCTATGTTGTCTCTTAAAGTTAAGAGTAAACGGTGTAAAGTTTACTTACTATTAAGAAATATAAGGATAAATTTTTTATTCTTATTAAGAAATAGAACGATAAATTTTCATAGGATAATTTGTTTAGGGAAGTTAAAGAAATAATATTAAAAGAAAAGAGAAAATATTTCTCTAATTACTTTCAAAACTATAATTTTTTTAAAAAAATAATGTTTTTTTAAAATATAATGACAAAAATAGGGTTGGAGGGAAACATTTTCTAAGAATAGGTGTTTTGGAAAACTATTGATAAAATTGGAGTAGTGGAATCGTGTACCAGGTACACGATTTTCATGTGGCAAACTCGTGTACCCGGTACACGAGTATCGTTTAATTCAGTCAGCACCACGTCGGCTGACAGGTTGACCGGTCATACGCAAACTCGTGGACCCGGTCCACGATTTGCTTATCTTTT
>NC_052355.1:37239418-37324705 GCF_009727055.1 Benincasa hispida | reverse complement strand
TTTTTTTTTAATTGTAGATATACAACAATATTAAAACTTTAGGTATTGGTCCACAAATTCCTTCATTATTAAACTTAATTGTATATTTAATCTACAATGAAAACATCTTGCACTCATATTTAAAAAAAAATACCATGATATTAAAGAATATTTACAATTAGTTCTTTAATTTACAATTTGAAAATGAAAGTTTACATAAAATTTAAAAACGACCCCCCTTGGCCCTAACTTCTCATGTGTTGTCTTCGTGTCCCTCTAAATTAGGTTCACCCTGTTATCGCTGTTGTCTACAATGAATTCGTCTTCGATCAATGTCAGCAACATTGAGTCGTCTTGTTTGTTGAATAATACCTTCTACTTGTCCAATGTTTGCTGACACATTGAACCCAATTCTAGTAAGTTGTTATGCACTGAATATTGTTGAACATCACCAATAAAGTTATTCTGTACAATAAAAAATAAAGAAATATTAAACAATACTCATATCATATATATGGAAAAATGTCTGATTTTAAATCTCTTACCATGCAGTAATAGTAAGCATCGTCAGGTGTGATAAATCACCCCGCGATCGAATTATACCAAAGAAAGTAGTCGTCTGATACAGCTGGCCCATTTGTTAATTTTCCCTGTGCACAACGATCATGTTGTCCATGCAGTAGGATAAATATTCTACATGGATTCGATGCCAGTCTTGGTCGTGCTTACCTCTCAAATCAACCTAGTGTAGTGCTGGAAGTATATAGGACAACGAAGGTATCGTTTATCGTAGACCGAATTGTTTCAACACACGATATGGATGATGTCACTCTACTATATGGAAGCATATAAGAGGGCAAACGGTCAACCAGATATCTTCACCGCTTCACCATCATAATAATAATCAGGTAAGGATGACCAAATCTGTTGTGTGTATGGCGTCCAAATAATCTAACAAAAAAAAGTATACATATAAAATATTTTAAATACTCATTTATATATACACTTATTATCTGATTGTGCATCAGTATGTCAAATATTTTTCTGTACACGAGTAACATATTTGCTGACTGTTCAGAGGCAGCTAATACACCACTCCATCTAAAATTATAAAAAATACAATTAATTTATATTCTTACATAAAATGGTAACGAAATAAATATATAAATGAAATAATACCTGGCACTAAGTGGACGATGATCTGGGGCTTGTAGCTGGACTTATGATGCTATAATTGGAAATCGATCATAAGCCCATACTTGTAATAGTATCAGTGGCCCTGCTATTTCCAACGCTTGTGCATTGGAAGCCCGATAAAGTTCTCTATACAACCATGCAAGACATGCACTACCCCACGAGTACGTACCAGTGTGCTCGAAATTAGACAATAGTGGGAGGAACATGAGATGCACTAGAGTATTTAACTTGTCAGCAAATAAAAATCCTCCAATAAGCTGTAGGATGTATGCTCGTGCATACCTACGTACGATGATGTCGTCGACATTGGGAGCTAATTCTCGAAACTGGGACGCCATCCAAGGGATACTCAATCTTGATCCCTCTAAATCCTCTGGTAGAACGCCTAAGAGCTCTTCACAAACGTTCTTCCAGTCATACTATAGTGAACCTGTCAATGGTTGCCCATCCACTCATAACCCAAATTGTATGGCAACATCCTGCAGCGTAATCGTACATTCCTCACAAGGCATGTGAATGTGTGGGTTTCTGGTCTCCAACGTTAACTAGAGCAATAATAAGGTGCCAATCAAGGTGGATAAAACCAATGTGTGCAACACAAAAAAACCTGCCTACTGAACATATGGAATAATGTGGTGATCAAATGGGATAGTATGTTGTGCAGTTGCCTCCCTTCTCCAATAACTCAACACTATAGTGGAAGAACTATCCCATACTATTTGTGAACAATGCATATTTTGTTGGTATAATTGTACAGGATTAAAAGGGTCAGGCTCCATTACCTAAGAAGTTCAAATTACATGACATAATAAAATCCATGACATAAAAGATACATAAAAAGTACATAAAAAGATACAATTACATAAATTCATTATAAGTGCATAAAGAATACAAGTACATAAAATATACAATTACATGAAAAAAAAATAAGTACATAAAATATATAATTACATGATAAATATAAATACATAAAGAATACAAATACATGAAAAATATAAGTACATAAAGAATACAAGTACATAAAATATACAAGTAAAAAAAAAAATCACCTAATGACCCGAAGACGATGAAGCACCCAGTATACGTTATGGACAAGTGCGTCTGTTATGTCCTTCTCTCTTGCAAATTGTACATCACACTTTTTAGCTTGCTTCTCTCCAATCCATTTCATTATGAATGCGCGTACTTTTTGGCCGACCTTGTTCTCTTAGTAAGTCCACATTTAGACGAACTTCTGTAAATGATAATTCTGGCCAATAATCTAGGTGTTGAATTAGATGGAAGCGACCTTCATAACAACGCTTGAAATTGGACAATTTGCAGCATTCATCAATAAGTGGTAGGTATGTCATACACATGTTATTACAAACTGCAATTACATGAGAGCATGAAATCTTGAATGATTGTCACTTATTGCAAGAATATGTTCCTTCTTTTAAGCTCAAAACTTGGGTGTGTTGTCCTTTATAGGGAGAAATCATACTTATGTTAGTTTGTACTTCGAAAGTTTGACTTTCCCTGTCAATGGATGTCACCGTATGTGCAGATGCTCGTTTTTCCCACCTTTTAAGTTTTTTTAGGGCATATTCTGTATACATGTCCCCACGATCGAGTACTTTACTGATTTCTTGTCTCCGACGTTCAAAATCCAGTATTATGCGATAAAATGTTAGCCTAACCAAAGAAGTAATTGGTAACATTCTAGCACCTTTGAAAACACCATTCATGCATTCAACTGCATTGCTTGTCATCCACCTATAGCGGTACCCACTATTGTGTGACTGTGCCCATTTTTCCAAGTCAATGTCTGAAAAAAATTCAAGACATTCAGGGTGCAATTGTTTCAATTCTTTCATGCACCGAATGAACTTATGCCTTTGGTGTTGATTTTCGGCCTTAAACGCCAAATTTTTTAGTTGCTTTGATTTGTATTTCGTATTGAAATTACTAGCAACATGGCGAAGACAATATCGATGGTACGCTCTGGGTTCACTCCAACCAATTTTTTCATTATTAATTGTAGTAAAAATGCCCTTATGTCTATCAGAAATTAAGCAAATACCCTCTATTTGGGTAACATATTCACGCAATGCCCACAAAAACCATGATCAACTGACGAATTTTCACCTTCAATGATAGCAAAAGCAAGGGGAAACATATGTCCGTTTGCATCAATAGATAAGTCTGTCAATAATTTTCCCTTATACTTTCCGTAGAGATGAGTTCCATCAATCTGGATTAATGACCTACAATGGTTGAATTATATTATACATTTAAATCAGCCCAAATCTAATATTCATAAACTATATGCTCAAACAAATAAAAAAAATATAAGATTTAAGATTTATAAACATATACATATAAGATCAACCCAACAAATACATATATTTCTAAGTTTAACATACATGTATTTATAAGTTTAAATTAACCCAAACAAATAAAAAAATATAAGACCTAAGATTTAAGATTTATAAACATATACATATAAGATCAACCCAACAAATACATATAAGATCAGCCTAACAAATACATATATTTTTAAGTTTAACATACATATATTTCTAAGTTTAAATCAACTCAAACAAATAAAAAAAAATATAAGACCTAAGATTTAAGATTTATAAACATATACATATAAGATCAACCCAACAAATACATATATTTCTAAGTTTAACATACATATATTTTTAAGTTTAAACCAGCCCAAACAAATAAAAAAAATATAAGATCTAAGATTTAAGATTTAAGATTTATAAACATATACATATAAGATCAACCCAACAAATACATATATTTCTAATTTTAACATACATATATTTCTAAGTTTAAATCAACCAAAACAAATAAAAAAGTATAAGATCTAAGTTCGGACGATTATATATTGAAAAACAACTAGAGAAAGAATTTTACCATAGAAGCGTTCGGACGATTTCGGACGGACGAACAAATGGAGGACGATTTCAAACAATTTTGTACGGACGGAGGTGTTTGAAGCAAATGGAGAAACACAATTGTCATATGGACGAATGGAGTAAATGGAGGTGTTTGGATGCACAAGACAGAAGAAAATGAGGAAGATTTTGGAATTTTGAACAGAGAAACGCAACAAAAAAGCAAAATCGTTCGGATGGAAAAAGTTTCGTTCGGAAGGCAGAAAACTCTTGGTGAGGAAGAAGAAGGGGCGGACAGTGATTTAATGGAGAGGATATACGACTTAAGGTAATCATGTACTAGGTACACGATTACCTCAGTCAACCCGCACATGTCAGATGGACAAGGACTCGTGTACCCGGTATATGATTAAGGTGTAATCGTGTACCTAATACACGATTTAAAAAACCTATTTTTGAGAATATTTTTCCTCCAACCCTATATTTGTCATTATATATTAAAAAAACATTATTTAAAAAAAAAAAAATCTCAAAACTACTACGTTTCACTAATTATTATTTATAAAAGTTACAAAATTCCTCCCATTTTACCCCAAATTTATATTCCGTATTGTTTCATTTGCGCCGTGAAAGGAAGCATCGGTACCAAATTCCCGTATTTCTTATCATCGCGACTGAATTTCCTGAGAACCAGAGGTCTGCATCTTTTTCCTGTATCTTCAATCCATCGACAGATCATGCCAATATCGGCTCTGTTTTTCCATTCCATATAATCTAAGGCGTTAATGTTTTCATGTATGTTCTTTGGCACTTGAATACCATAAATACTTGGTTTATCATCTAGGGTTTTGCTGGGAATTTTATGATCTTTCTCTATCTCTCGTTCATATCATTGGAAGTTTCTAGTTTCTGGCGAAAAGGAAAGAAAAAGGAATTATTACAGGCAAGAGAGCTTTTTATTTTTATATATATCAGATAAATCGCTTCTGATTGCATTGCAGGCTGCGGAGTATAGCTGCTGACTGTCTGAAAATGTTCAAAAATACGTTTCAGTCCGGATTTCTCTCTATACTGTACAGCCTTGGGTATGTTTAGATGCTTAGAAGCCAGTGCTTACGGTCTGTCAAATGTGTTGTTTCTCCAATTCCTAAGACTGATGATTTGTTCTGTTGTTTTATATTTTTTTTATTCTTTTTTGTAGGAGCAAACCTCTCCAGATATGGGATAAAGAAGGTGAGTTTTTTTCATCTTCGGAGTGGGATTTTTGTTTTGCATTTGATTAAAGATTCTCGTCTGTTTGGTGTTTGAGAACACGGTTACTGTGTTATTGAATGGTTTGAAGTAGGGATATTTCACGGAGTGGGGATAAAAATGACTTCTCCATCCCATCCCCAGTTGATCATAATACTGCCAACATGAGCACGTTTAATATATCTACTCACTTATTTCTGCTCTCGAGGTGGGAGATTCAAATACCCACCTCTGACTTTGTTGTCTTAGAAAGATTATTTATGTCAATTCAGATGGAGTTACTGAAATATTATCTTATCAAATTTGGAATGCTAAATGAGAATAGGCTTAACTTTCTTTTTGAGGTTTGCTTGAACAAGTTAAGTGTGCACCGCTTGCATCAATGAGAATCTTTTATTTTATTATTATTATTTTTAAATAATAATAATAAATTATTTTTCCCATATTCATTATAGCAAAAATTTCCCAATTGTCACATGTCATTTCATAGAATTGAACAAGATTATGTTTCAGAAATATAAGTGTTGTAATAGAGTTGATATGGACATTTGCTACTATTTCAACCTAAGAAGTACGGATATTGGCACGTGACACGATACGACACGGTGACACGCCACTTTTTGGAAATGTAGTGCACGACACGGTGACACGTCACTTTCTGAAAATGTAGGACACGACACGTTAGGAACATGTTATATTCTTTTTAAAGATAATATATGTGATAATACTTCTAGATAAATTAATCATATATGTTGAACATAACAATGCTTCTTTAAAACATAAATAAAGAGTACATTAGTTGTCTAAGTTAATTAAAAAGTTACAAATTACAATACACATACAAAATCCTAAATAGAGATCACATCTATTGTGCAAAACAAAACCTAGAAGCTTAAAACACCATTCTTTCTCAAACTTCCACAACATTTTCATCTTCAACTTCACAGTTTTTAGCTCCATTTCCACTACCATCATCAGCGAAAACTACTGCCTCTAAATTTGGTCCATCTAATGATAAATTAGCCACTTCAAACATCCCGACATTTTCAAAAGAATCAAAAGAATCTCCAACAATATCCCATAATTTCTTCTCTTCATGTGAATATTCAGAATTTTTTCTTGACAAAAGACGCAAATTACTATGGATATTAACTAGATCATCTGCAAGTTGTGGCATCGGCTTGTTTCGCCTAAATGAATTAATAAATGAATACATGCTCCAATTGCTGTCACAACATGAAGATGAGGAAGGTTGGCCTAGTAGCTTAAAGGCAATTGAGTAAAGCATTGGTGCATAGACACCAGGGATAGCCCACCAATCATATGCATCCTCATTGTACCTAGCTGTTATAGAATCAATATCATTAAAATCTTTTCCCATTGTTGAAAATTTAGCAAACTTCAAGTTCACTTTGGCCCAATCTTCTGTATTAGGAAAATATCTCTCAAGGCATTTCATTCTCTCATGAGTTACTTCAATGTCCTTATGTTGAGGTACTCGATTAGGATCTTGCTGGAGCCATTCTCACAATAGTACCTAAATACAAGTTAACAAATGTTGAACTTTTAAAAATTATAAAGAAAAATAGAATAAGATTATAATAGAAAACTGTAATTATTATAAAGTACCTTGGGTTTCCTTTTCAAAAAAAAAGAAAATAAAAATGAAGTACCTTGGGTTCAAAAATTGAGTCAAACAATGGATTGGAGTATTATTCTTGTTCCAACGATCAATGAGAATATTATGGACAACCTTATAAAAGGAAGAGTCTTCATCTCCACGTTTTCCTTCATGCCTATATATTGCAGTCTTCACCTTTTCAATCATACTATCCCACATGTCATAAACCAAATGAAGGGTAGGTGCATCCGTATCACAAATCCGAATCATGTGGTATATAGGTTTAGTGAAGGAAATAATGTAATCGATTTTATCCCACCAAACATCATCCAAGACCAATCCTTTCACATATCTTGCTTTTGCCACGTCATCCTCTCGATAGTATGTTCATTTATCACTAATAACCACAGCTTGCAACCCACCTTTAATTAGATTGACTCTTTTAAGCATGATAATGATTGATGCAAATCGTGTTTCTGCCACGGAAAATAATCTAAAAAATACGAACTCATTAAAAATAACAAACCTCATTGAATGATTCATAATCGATTTTTCACCGTCATCACATCACTAGCAATATCATAAATCCAACCACATTCCTCATGAAGCAAATTGTTTTCAACATTTTTTGCTACACATATATTCTTCGAGGCAAGATTAAGCGTATGTACTGTACTGCACATGGTGTCCATATAATTGTCGGAAACTGTGATTCAATAAGTTGCCCCACACCCTTGCAATTAGGAGTATTATCAGTAATCACTTGAATCACATTTTGAGGATCAACTTCATTAATCACCTCCTTCAGGAAGTTTGCAATAAACTATTTATCTTTCACCTCGCCTAAGCAATCCACTGCTTTTAAACACATTGGTTTACTGTCTATGATTGCCATAAAATTTATCAATGGTCTTCTCTGTGAGTCATGTCAACCATCACTCACAATACTTACGTCTTTCCGACTCCATGTATCTTTAGTGGGTTGTAATAATCTTTCAATAATTCTCTCTCCTCTCCCCTCTCCCCTCCCTCCTTTATCCTCTTCCCTCCCACCCCATCCTGCCTAACGCCGTTCTTCCCTCCCCTCTGATCAGCCTTTGATTAATCTCCTTACCATTTTCCCTCCCTTTCCACACCCGAATCCCATGGCAAATAAAAGCCTTCCTTCAGCCACACCTCCCAAGAACAGTTTAGCACTGGAAGTTATAAGCTGTAGGATCAACGACATCCATTTTTGTGCTCATTTTCAAGAAGAAACCTTCATCATAGAAGATGTGAAAGCTAAGAAACGCCTCTTCTTGGCAGAACCTCAGCTCCTCTGGTTCTGGGAAAACATTTCTGGACTTTTGAAGCTCCCAACCTCCAGTTTTATCGTCAATAGTGGTCATGATGCTTTTGGTGTAGTAAAGCTCTCAAATTCGAGTCTATTCAAAGTGGTTTAAGATGTGTACTTTGGCCAGCGTCTGGAGGATGTTTTTACATCCATATTCCATCAGGTACTTCTAACTCCGGTTGGCTTTCTTTTAATAATATGTTAGAAGGAGCATTGAAACTAAAAAGAGAGATTATCATGCCAAAAAGTCGTTCGGAGGTCCAAGTCTCTTATGCAGATGTAGTAAGGAGAAGAAAGGAAAACAGAATTCCAGCTTCTACAGGAAAACAGAATTCCCCCCCTTCCTAGGCTTAAAAAAAACAGAGGTCACCAGAGTTTTGGATTAAAAAAAACAATGATGTCCTCAAGGAAGATTTAAGCAAATTATGGGTAATAACTCGGTTATTTGAATTCAACAATTGATATGAAGTCTCAAAGGAAGTAAAGCTTTGGGCCAATTTAAAAGTTTTGATCAATCCTCTCTCAGCAAAATCAACTTTGATAAAGTTGGAGAAAGGGAATTTGGAAGAATTAGTAGCAAATCATGGAGAGTGGCAGAGGATAGGACAACTTCATTTGAAATTTGAAAGGTGAAATACTACCTTACATAGTTGTCCAAGTTCAATTAAAGGTTATGGGGGTTGGATATCCATTAAAAATCTGCCATTAGAATTCTGGTGCAAGCAAATTTTTGAAGCTATCGACTCATATTTTGGAGGATTAGAAGCAATTGCTTTAGAAACACTAAATTTTCTCAATGTGACTGAAGCTAGAATTCAAGTAAAGAAGAACTTATGTGGATTTTTGCCAGCAACCATCGAAATTTCAGATGAAAACAGGGGAAGTATTTTTCTTACACTTTGGTGATATTGAATTTTTGGATCCTTCAGACAAGGTTAAGAAGTTTTTTAATGAAGACCTTTCAAATCCGGTAGATATAGCTCGTATGAATCAAGTTTTGTTTGATGAAGGTCTTTTGAATACAAATAAGTCCGAAGATTGGTCCATCTTAAAATCAGCAGTTAGCAATTCTAATTTTTCTAGAAATCCCCTATTTTCAAAAGCTTTGATGACGCTAGCAGAGGAAAATATTAACCGCCTTTCGGTTAAGGAAGTTCAGGAGTCTTCTCAGCCAAAAAATTTGTTCAAGAGTCTTTTCAGATGGAAGAAAATGTGGTAATACCGCCGGAAGAGAGGGCTGTTGAGATTCAAGTTGAGTCCAATAGTTCTGACTCTTCTACCCTGTTTAATGTGAACAAAAAGAGAGAAGGAAGAGCTGTCATTAAGAAGAGAGAAGGAAGATCAATTAATGGAGAATCAAAAAATGCATTAAAACTCTCCAGGGGAAGTTCAACAGGCGTGCTCTCGATTATTCCACCAACCATTACTCAATTTAATTCCAATAATAGCTAGAATATTAGCACCTTTTCAGAAGAATTCCAACAGTCGGAAAAATTAAATAATGACGTTTTATTTCCAACAAACAGTCAGAAAGTTCTATTGAATGTTGCAGCCCCCTCGTGTCCTGAAACCTTGGACCCTTCTGTGGTTTTTTTCAATACCAACAAACAAGGAAGTCCAAGAATCCTTTTCGGCTCCTTTCCTCCAAGATAAAGTTCTATTATTACCAAAAGAAGATCTCAGTGCCAAAATCTCTTCTTCTACACCTTCTGGTCATCTCCCAAGCAACATAAGCAAGCAAAAGGAAAGATAGGCTGTTCTTTTGAAACCTTTTAGAAAACATTTCGCAAGGAAGAAAACTTCTTTTCGAAATGATTGGACTTTCATGTTAAACATAGATCTTTTGGAGAATTGTTGTACTAAGTTGCAAATACCCTCTAGTCCAATTAATAAGTCAGTGGCTATTCCCCTCGAATCATTCCCATTCTCTTTTCATGATTTTAAAGTTGGAGACTCAAATGTGTCTTTTTCTCGAGGTGTATCTGAACCCTTTCAAGCATCTATCAAAAATTATGCTTCTGATGAGGATTCCTTGCTGAGTATAAGCAATGATGAGGAAGATATTTTAGCACTTGATCCCTTCCAAGAAGAGGTTTATCTCGGTCAGGATCATCAACACGATCTGCCTTGCCTTTTTCAATCAGAAGAGGATCACAAATTGGCCAGCAACTTCCCTCCTTCCATTAAGGTCATCGACAAAGAATACATCCTAGCAACTTGACCTCAATTGTGGAGGATTGTGACTTGATCTTGGGTTAATTCCAAGATTCCATCATGAAAATTTTGTCATGGAACATAAGAGGCCTGAGTGATGCCTCAAAAAGACTGGCAGTAAAACGAAATATCAAGAAAGCCAATCTACATCTGGTCCTAATTCAAGAAACCAAGAAGGAATTTTTTGATATCAGAATCATAAAGGAGCTTTGGAGCTCCAAAGACATAGGATGGGAGTTAGTGGAAGCCCAAGGCAGATCAGGGGGTTTATTAACTATGTGGGATGAAAGCAAAGTCTTAGTCATAGAAGTTCTCAAAGGAGGATACTCCTTATCTGTAAAATGTACAACAATTTGTAAGAAAATTTGTTGGGTTTGAACGTTTATGGTCCCACCGATTACAAAGAAAGAAAGCACATATGGCCAGAATTATACTCACTCTCAGGTTATTATCGTGAATCATGGTGTATAGGAGGAGATTTCAACATTACAAGAAGGGTTCAAGAAAGGTTTCCATCAGGGAGACCAACAAAAGGTATGAAAAAGTTCAACAATTTCATTGATTCAGCAAAGCTTATGGAAATTCCCCTTAGTAATGAACAATTTACTTGGTCAAGAGAAGGCTCCACAATTTCTTACTCACTACTAGACAGATTCTTGACCTCCAACAATTGGGTTGATCTCTTTGCAAATACTAGAGTATTAAGAATGGCAAGGTTATGTTCAGACCACTTCCCAATTATCCTTGAAGTAGGAGCATTTGAATGGGGTCTAGCCCCTTTTAGATTTTGTAATAGCTAGAAAGCTGTAAAATCATTAAAGACTCTATAATTTTGGAAGATCAGCAAGATTGGGCCGGTTTTGTTATCTCCAGCAAGCTAAGGAAAGTGAAATCAGCTCTCAAATCTTGGCATTCAGATTATGATTCAGCAAGGAAATCAAAAGAGGAAAAGTTACTTGGAGAGATAGATAAACTTGATCAGCAAATTGAAGTTCATGGTCTACTGGAAACAGAAAGGAGTTTGAGATCTTCTTTGATAGCCGAGTTATTTTCCCTTTATAGAATTGAAGAAATAAACCTAAGGCAAAAGAGTAAGCTCAATTGGCTAAGCTTAGGGTATGAAAATACTAAATTTTTCCACAGATTCTTGGATGCAAGGAAAAGAAGGAACCTAATCTCAGAACTTATTAACGACCAAGGGGTAGCAACCAATTCTTTCAACGATATTGAAGCCCTAATTTTAGACTTCTATGCCATATTATATACCAAGTCTCCGGGTCAAAGAACAGAACCTCTCAACATTCAATGGTCTAAAGTCTCAATTTCAAAAAACTCAAAGCTGACAGCTAGATTCACCACTGCAGAAATCAGATCTGCTTTAACATTGTTGGGTAAAAATAAGGCCCCTGGTCCGGATGGTTTTACAGCTGAATTTCTACTTAAATTCTGGGATTTTTTCAATGATAAATTCCTAGACCAATTCGAAGATTTCTATGGCAATGGGAAGTTGAATTCATGCACAAAGGAAAACTTCCTTAGCCTTATTCAAAAGAAAAAGGATGCTGTCCGGGTAAGAGACTTCAGACCAATAAGTCTAACTACTTTGACTTGTAAAGTTTTAGCTAAAGTACAGCGGAGAGGTTGAAAAAAGTCATGCCAAGCATAATAGATGCTTCACAAAGTGGTTTAATCGAAGGAAGGCAAATCCTAGATCCAATCCTTATAGCCAATGAAGCAGTTGAAGATTATCGTTCCAAGAAGAAAAAGGATGGATTTTAAAGCTCGACCTAGAAAAAGCTTTTGATCGTGTAGATTGGGAGTTTCTTGAGGAGATCCTTGTTGAAAAGAACTTTGATTCAAGATGGATCATGTGGATGATGGGCTGTGTATCAAATACAAAATTCTCAATTTTCATAAATGGTAGACCACGTGGGAGAATCCAAGCTACTGGAGGAATAAGACAAGGAGACCCTCTTTCTCCATTTCTTTTTCTATTGGTTAGTGAAATCCTTAGTGCATTGCTGTCCCGACTTCATGAAAAAGGCAAGTTTGAAGGCTTTATAGTGGGCAAAGATAGAATTCATGTCCCCTTGCTGCAATTTGCTGATGACACGTTAATTTTCTGCCAAGATGACAAAGAAAAGCTCAAAAACCTAAAGAAGACAATTGAACTTTTTGAGTGGTGTTCAGGGCTGAAGATTAATTGGGAAAAATCAGCTATAAGTGGTATCAATATAGATCATAACAAGTTACAATCAGAAGCCGTCAAGCTGAATTGTAAGGCTGTCACACTTCCTTTTATGTATCTTGGCCTCCCTCTAGGCGGTTACCCCAAACAATTGGCTTTCTGGCAACCAGTGATTGATAAAATTCACCCTTTGTAAGTTGGTTCTTTCACATATTCCTACTTACTATATGTCACTTTTCTTGATGCCAGAAAAGGTGGTAAATACTATAGAAACACTTTTGAGGAATTTTCTTTGGGAAGGGCATTCCGTTAGTAAAATGGGACCTAGTATCTCGGTCTCAAAAAGATGGGGGCTCGGTATTGGTGGTTTGAAAGTCAAAAATCAAAGTCTACTAGCTAAATGGGGTTGGAGGTTTATCAATGAGGAGAACTCCCCTTGGAGGAAAGTAATTTCAAGCATACATGGAAGTAGCAAGTTTGATTGGCACATAAATGGTAAATATTCCTTGGGTCAACATTTTAAAAACTTGGCAAAAAGTAGAATCTTTAGCCGCCTTTAAAGTAGGAAATGGTAAGAAGATAGCTTTTTGGCTTGATTCTTGGCTGGACACTGTTCCGTTAAAAGCCTCTTTCCCTAGTCTTGTCCACATTTCAACCAAACCCGATGGTTCATTAAATGATTTTTGGGATGAGGCATTAGACTCTTGGTCTTTCCATTTTTGCAGATTACTAAAGGAAGATGAGTCTGAATATTTCCAGCTCTTGATTGAAAAACTCTCCCACTCTAAACTTAATGCGCTTCCTGATAAAAGAAGGTGGATTTTAGAACCAAGTGGGTTCTTTTCATTCAAATCACTTGTATTACACCTATCTTGCTCCTCTCCAATTGGAACATCATTGGAATCCGCTTTATGGAAATCCAAGAGAGAAGGGTCAATATTCTGATTTGGATAATGCTGAATGGCTTGCTTAATAGTGCAGATATTCTTCAAAGAAAGTTGCCCTCTCATTACATCTCTCCACAGGTTTGCCCACTATGTTTGGTAAGTTCAGAATCTCTTTCACACCTGTTTTTCCAATGTATTTTTGCAGAAAATTGCTGGTTTAGTTTATTAAACTACTTCAAGGTTAGCTGTGTTTTCGACATTAATTTTAAGGACAATTTGCTTCAACTCCTGATTGGTCCAAAACTGAAGAAGAAGCCAAGATTACTTTGGGTCAACGCAGTAAAAGCTTTGTTATCAGAATTATGGTTTGAAAGGAATCAAAGAGTGTGTCATGATAAAGTATCTCTTAACCCCCTCAAATTTGATATCGCTCATCTCAACGCCTCTTCTTGGTGCTCCCTTGCAAAAGAATTTAAAGATTTCTCCATTCAAGACATCAATCTCAATTGGAATGCCTTCATTTTCCCGCTTTCATGATTTTGTAATAGCTTAGTTTTTGGCTTTAAGTTTTTCTTTCAGTTCCGCATCTGTTCCGCATCTGATGTAAGCCTATATATCAGGCATGATTTCTTTCAGCTTAGTTCAAAGTTTAAGTCTCGTTGCTTTAAGAGTTAGGAGATGATGAGAGTGCTATGGAGGTGTCAACCTAGTTGAGATGTCCTGGTGCACTTGTTGTTCCTTGTTATGTTATGTTCTAGTGTTTTGCTTTAGCATTTATTTCCTTTCTTTCACTTGTATCAGCTTTCATTATCTTAATGAAGTGGCCAAAAAAAAATAATCTTTCAACATTTGCCTTTTGTCTCTGAAGAAGAATTGTTCTCAACAAATTATATCCAAGAGACAAATATCTAGACAATAAATTATTTGCAGCATAAAAAAAATAATTATAAGCTTATTTATTCTAGTCAAAGCAAAAAATGCTCTCCCCTCTCTCCTCCTCCCTCGCCCCTCCCTCCCTAGCCTTCTCCCTCACCGATCCTAATCCCCCCACCCTCCTCCTCCCTCACCGATGCTAAGCCTCTCTGATCAGTCACTTTGCCTCTTCTTTCCCTTGCTCTATCTATTTTCCGGTGCCCTCCAAAAAGTTTCTTACCCCCGATTCAGACCTCATGGAAATAAAAAGTTGCAAAATAGGAGAACACTTTTTCTGTATGTGGAAAGTGCTCAATGGAGTATACATAGAAGATATGGAAAAAAGACAAAAGATACTATTCTCTTCTCCATTGTTACAATGGCTAAATGAAGGACTAAAGCAGCTGCTGAATGGACCAACGTTTGAATTATTCCTTCTAAAGGAAAGAGTGGATCAGAATGTCATCCGTCTCTCCAAATTTCATGATAACAGGGGATGGTTCGTGGAATGCGCGGTCTGGCCATGTACAGGAGGTAGAAAAAACATACACATCCCTTATGGCGATGGTACAACTGGATGACAAGACTTCAACGATATGGTAAGTGAATAGAAGATCTGATTGAAGCACCTGGAAAATGGCAGTCAATAGGGCCTTATCATCTTTTATTTGAAAGATGGAATAAAGAAAAGCATGTGGCAGACCTACAGTAGTGATAGGATTTTGGGGTTGGATCTTAATAAACAACCTACCTTTAGATTATTGGTGCATAGCCACATTTGAAGCTATAGGAGCATATTTCGGAGGACTTGAAAGTGTAGCAAGTGATACTCTTAATTTCATCAATTGTGCTGAAGCAAGAATTAAAGTAAGAAGGAATAGTTGTGGTTTCATACCAGCAACCATAGAAATAAAAGATGAAAAGCGTGGAAACATTTTTCTAAATTTTGGCGATATACAATGTGATGAGCTTGTCAAACATTACAAAGGAGATCTTCTCAACCAGTTATCCAATCCAATTGATGTTTATCGAGTTCAGCAAGCCATGAAAGACGAAGGGGCAGAATTTGCAGAGCTTGGATCAGATTGGTCCTTTCTTCTTTCCTCAGACTCTAAGTCGAATTTTGCAAGAAATCCATATGCAGCCTTATTAAGTAGCCCCGTTCAACAAACTTTGAAGCACCAGCCACACTCATTTTGCAAGAAAATAGCAGAAGAATTCGAAGAGACACTTCAAAATCCTAAAGAAGTTTTAAATATTTCAAAAACCCGCGAAGGAAATTATCAAGAAGAAGGCCAAAAGTCACCTCGGCTTAAGAGTGAGAAGTCTTTTCCTCTCCCTTTTCAGAAGATCTCGAATTTGTCAGAGGAAGTAGAAGAGTTCACTCCCTTTTTACAGCAAAAAAAATCATTAAAACAGTCGGTTGGAGAAATGGTAGATAAAGAATCTGAACAGCCACATTTATTGAGGAAAGAGAAGGAACCTATGGAATTAATACACATTGAATCCCCTCCTTGTTCAGCAGAAAAGTAAAAAAAAAAGAAACGGCTCTCCCTCATTTAATAGGAGCCGTTACACTCTCTCTCCTTCATTTGACAATTTAAACCTCAAAAAAGCAGTTACAACAGGGGAAATTTCAGCAAAGAAATTCGATTTTGAAGCCATCTCTGCAGTCAATCCCTCTTCAGTCAGCCCGACACAAGTTACACCCCTTCAACACCATAAAGAAGATATTGACTTTGAGGCTCCAACAACCTCAGAAAAGGGGTCACATCTTTTCAAACCTTACCCCAATCATTTTGTGCGAAGAAATAAGTCAGCTATCAAGTCATGGTCCTCCATTTCTAATTCGGATTTAATTGAAGACTGTTGCATAAGACTACAATTCCCAGACTTCAAATCAAAAAGGTCAGAAAGTAGTTCTTTCATTAGCTTCCTTTAAATCAGCTATCTTCCATTGCTTCAGACCCAAGTTCCTCTCTTTTACAAGACTCTCCACTTCATGGACTCTCCCATGATTTTGAAAATACATCAATAACAAGTGTAAGCAGTGAACAAATTGAAGAAGATATCCAGGAAGTTGAACAATTCTCAGCAGAAGATCTCTTTGGTGGTGGGGATACTTTAAAAATTCTCTTCCAAACAGAGGAAATTCAGGGGATTGAAAAGAAAATTCCATCGTTTTCAACAGTAATTAACAAAGACTGCATACCTCAAGAGCTCAATTCTCTAATTGAAAAATGTGAACTTACTTTTGGGCAATCAATATCTAGAGCTCTTTAAACCTCAATAGCAATATGAAGATTATCTCATGGAACATCAGAGGACTTGGAGACAGGAATAAAAGATTGGCAATCAAAAGACCTTTGAAAAAAATAAACCCTGATATAGTTCTTCTCCAAGAAACAAAGAAAGACAGCTTTGATCTACCTTTTATTAAAAGCTTATGGAGCTCTAAAGAAGTAGGCTGGGCTTTTGTGGAAGCTTCGGGAAGGGCAGGAAGTATTCTATCTATGTGGGATGAAGCTAAAATTTCAGTTTCAGAAATTTCAAAAGCATCATACTCTTTGACTTTAAAATGTCAAATAATTTGTAGAAAAAGCTGCTGGATAACAAACGTGTATGGCCCGAATTGCTACAGAGAAAGGGACAGACTTTGGGCTGAATTATCTTCCATATTAGAATCTTGTGATAAGCCATGGTGCGTTGGAGGGGACTTTAATTGCATCCGAAGAAGACAGGAAAGACTTCCAATAGGAAGATCTACAAGAGAAATAACAAAATTCAATAAGTTTATTCGAGAATCAAGTTTAATTGAAATCCGTATGTCTAACGGAAAATTCTGTTGGTCAAGAGAAGGAGTAATGCCATCAAGATCCCTCATCGACAGATTTTTTGTTTCTCAAAATTGGGATGAATTCTTTGAAAATTCAAGAGTATCAAGACAAGCTTGAACCACTTCCGATCATTTTTCCCTTCTTTTTGAAGCTGGTGCATTTGAGTGGGGTCCTTCCCCTTTTAGATTCTGCAATAGTTGGCTAAAAAATAAGGAATGCTGTCGGATAATTGAAAATTCTTTGTTGATAAAAGGGCAGCAAGATTGGGCTAGGTTTACTTTATATTCTAGACTAAGAAGAGTAAAACAGAGTGTTAAAAAGTGGCTTACAGAGCATGAAAAATCACAGAAAACCAGAGAAGAAACCTTGCTGAAAGAAATCAGTGAAAGAGACCTCCAAGCCGACAGCTTTGAGAACTTTTCAGTAGAAGAAGATATGAGATTATCCTTAAAGGTTGACCTAATATCTCTTTACCAAATAGAAGAAAGAGACCTAATCCAAAAAAGCAAACTGAATTGACTTCTTTTAGGTGATGAGAATAATTCCTTTTTTCATCGTTTCCTTGCAGCTAAAAAAAGGAAGAATCTTATTACTGAACTATTCAACGACCAAGGATTTCCAACCAAATCTTTCAGAGAGATTGAAACTATTATATTGGATTTCTTCTCCAATTTATACACAAAGGACTCAGGTACTCGTTCAGTTCCTTTAAATTTGGCTTGGTCAAAAGTCTCAACTGAAGATACCACTCATTTGATTACAAGATTCAACATAGCAGAAATTAAAAGTGCTATTCAAGCCTTAGGTAAAAACAAGGTTCCTGGACCAGATGGCTTCACAGTAGAGTTTGTTCTGCATTTCTGGAATTTGTTGAAGGATGGTTTTAGAGATGTCTTCGAGAAATTTTATCTCAACGGTAAACTCAACTCTTGTATTAAGGAGAATTTCATTTGCTTAATTCAAAAGGAGGAAGCAGTAAGGATAAGAGACTTTTGACCTATAAGCCTTTCTACTATTATTTATAAAATAATAGCTAAGATGCTTGCGGAAAGGCTCAAGGTGATCATGCCATGTTTAATAAATTCCACTCAAAGTGCCTTTATCGAAGGAAGACAAATCCTGGACCCAATTCTCTTATAGCCAACGAGGCCGTTGAGGAGTATAGAGCTAAAAAGAAGCAAGGTTGGATACTAAAGCTTGATTTGGAAAAAGCTTTTGATAGAGTTGATTGGGAGTTTCTTGAAAAAGTACTCCATGAAAAAGGCTTCCACTCAAAATAGATATCTTGGATTATGGGCTGTATGTCTAATCCTAAATTCTCCATATTCATCGATGGAAGGCCTAGAGGAAGAATATTGGCATCAAGAGGAATTAGACAAGGAGACTCCCTTCCTCCTTTTCTTTTCCTTTTAATTAGTGAAGTACTTTCAGCCTTGATCAAAAGAATTCATGAAAAAGATTTGTATGAAGGTTTTGTGGTAGGAAAAGATAATATCCATATCTCAATTCTCCAATTTGCAGATGACACTCTCTTATTTTGTAGAAACGACAATGGAATGCTAGAGATTCTCCGGAAAATTCTTACATTATATGAATGGTGTTCTGGTCAGAAAATAAATCGGGAAAAGTCAGCCATATGTGGAATTAATATTGAAGAATCCAAGCAAGAAGCTGTGGCATCAAGGTTAGGTTGTAAATTTGTACAGCTGCCTTTTTTATACTTAGGCCTTCCTTTGGGCGGTTATCCAAAGAAATTAAACTTTTGGCAGCCGGTGTTAGACAAGTTTTAGGGTAAACTCGATAAATGGAGAAGGTACAACCTCTCAAGAGGTGGTAGAGCAACTCTATGCAACTCAGTGCTTTCAAATCTACCGACTTATTATATGTCTTCTTTCTTAATGCCAGAAAAGGTTATTTCTTCAATGGAAAGAATCATGAGAAATTTCTTTTGGGAAGGACATAAAGGAGGAAAACTAAATCATTTGGTAAAATGGGAGATTGTATAAAAAAAAAGTTGAAGATGGGGGGCTGGCACTAGGAGGTTTAAAAAACAGAAATTTGGCTCTTCTTGCCAAATGGGGATGGTGTTTTTTCCATGAAAATTCTTCTCTATGGGCACAAGTAATAAGGAGTATTCATGGCAGAAGTTTTGGTGATTGGCACACTCTGGGAAAGTCCTTTTGTAGCCTCCGAAGTCCTTGGATTAACATATCAAAAAGCTGGTTGAAAGTAGAAGCCTTGGCACGACTCTTGGGCTGGTAATTCACCCCTTAAACTCAGTTTTCCCTCTTTATTTAGAGTTGCTTCCAACCAAAATGGTTCTATGGACCATTGGGATTCACAATCACTCTCTTGGTCTCTACTGTTCAGAAGACTTTTGAAAGAAGAAATACATGAATTTCAGACATTGCTTTCCTTGATTTCCAGCATAAAGCCTTCTTCCAGACCTGACTCTCGATCTTGGTCTTTAGAAACAAGTGGTTCATTCACGGTAAAATCATTGTCTAACCTTCTTGCCTTGGCCTCACCTATTGACACCCACCTTTTAAAAGCTTTGTGGAAGACCAATAGCCCTCAAAGAGTGAACATTACAATTTGGATCTTGCTGTTTGGATCCTTAAACAGTGCATCAGTTCTGCAACACAAGCTGCCCTCCCATTTTATTTCTCCGAATCAATGTGTTTTATGTAAATCAGCTGGGGAAGACTTACAACACTTGTTCTTTGACTGTTCCTTCGCAAGAAATTGTTGGTTAGTCCTTTTTAAATCATTCAACGTCAGTTGGGTGTTCGACTTTACTTGTAAACAGAATGTTCAGCAGTTACTCACTGGTCCTATCCTCAAAAAAGCCCCAAATCTGATTTGGTGTAATGCAGTAAAAGCAATATTAGTTGAAATTTGGTTCGAAAGAAATCAAAGAATCTTTCAAGATAAAGAACACACTTGGTTCTTCCACTATGAGGCCGCCAAACTTAATGCTTCTCAATGGTGTTCTCTTTCAAAGCACTTTGAAGCCTACTCACTTCAAGACAATGTTTGAATTGGCCAGCATTCATCTTCCCAGTTTGAACATGGTTTAAGGAGAAGGATCAGCACTACCCAATTTTGAAGACTCAAGTAGCTAGATTTATTTTATGATTCTCTTGTTTCCCGCTTAGTTTGTATTTTGGCCATCAAAAAGAGGGCATCTTCTCTGTTTTCTCATTGTTCTGTAAGCTTTATATTTTCCGTCTTTGTTTAAGTTCTATGGATATGATGAGGAGGCTAAGGGGGTGTCAACCAAGTTGAGATGCCCGGGTGCGTCTCCTGATCCCGTATCTTGTATCGATCCTATTCAAGTACACATCTCTTGTACTTTCTTTTTATGAATTAATAAAAAGTTTGTTTCCTTTTCAAAAAAAAATTATTTGCAGCATAAGCGTATGAGTTTATATTAGTGTGGATTTCTTGCTAAATGAAAAGGCAATCCTGAAAAATAGAATATCCATGCAATAAGTGAATGTAATTGGTCTCTTGAAGCCATATTGATCTTTCTACTGCACTTGGAGCACTTTTCCTTTTCTTTTGCTCAAAGGTGGGAGAGGGATTTTTGCTCACATTAATTCCACCAGAAGCTACAAATGGAGGTGGTGGCAGAATGTCTCCAAGAGTCTTTCTAGCCATACGATCTTTCGCCTCATTTTTGTCCACCTTATCTTGGGGTAACTTTACTACACACTCCAATTCCTTAACCACCTAAGCTTAATAAATGAGCTCTAACCCTTGTATAATAACTCTTTTTTGAGCAATGACTAAAGTTTCATTGCCAAGAAATGTTTCCAACTCCCTCATTGGATCTTTGATTCTTGGTCACATATTGCCAAAGCGGTTTTGAATCATCTTCAACACTAGAGGATGTGAATGTAGTTACTATCGGAGGAATCGTGGATGATTGACTACTATTGCTAGATTTAGATAAAGAGGATGATGCCATCTAGTATAGAAAGATGAATGGATGGGTTAAAAAAATATAACCTACTGTTTTTTCAATCCTTTTAAAGAGAAAAAATCCCCTAATTTAAGAAACTAAAGAACAAAACTCAAAAGAGGGAACCAAAATGTGCAATGAAAAAAAAAAAGAAAAAAAACCTCCAACCTCCAAATATTGCTAGCAGCGGTCATCCGGGCAAGGAGCGGTGGTCCAGCAGTTGTTCAAGGAGATGAGCGGTCGTCCGAGGAGAGGAGCAATGGATGGTTGATGATGAGGGGAGGAACTTTTGAGGGCTTTTGAGGGCTGGAACTGAAATTTTAGGGTTTTAGTTTTTAAAAGTTTATTTTATTAATATTAAAATAATTAAAAAATTAAAAAATCCTGCATGTCCCCATAGCGTGTCCTACTGGTCTGACACGTGTCATGTGCGTGTAGTCTATTTAAGTCTTGTATTCCGTAATTTAGAAATTTTGGCATCATGTGCCACTCATGTTCTCGTGGTTTAGTGTTTTGTAGCTGGATGTTGTGGGAGTGGGACTGTAAAGTTTTAATAAGATTTTACTAATGGAGTAAGAGCAACAATGTTGAAAATTTTCTAATTTCTCTTGAGTTTCTGGAGCTGAAGGAACCATAGAGTGTTACCTACTTATAAAAGAATGGTTATGGTTATGATCTGTTACCTACTTATAAAAGAATGGTTATAGTTATGATCTTACTTACCCCTCTTTTTTGCAGTTTCTAATGGCCACATCAAACGCCCTCAGGATGAAGACATCCAATCAAACGTTCTTGAAATTGTTGGATCGAAAGTTCAGTCTACTTATATAACATGCCCCGCGGACCCAGCTTCTACATTGGGTATAAAATTGCCATTCTTGGTCATAATCGTGAAGAATCTCAAGAAATATTTTACTTTTGAGATTCAAGTTCTGGATGATAAGAATGTCAGAAGACGCTTCCGAGCTTCGAACTTTCAAGTGTGTAAGTTTACCTTTATTTATCTGCTGTTACTGAAGCTCTCTCTCTCTCCTGCACAAACACTCATGCATGAATACTACCCCTTGAAAGATAACAACTATTCGGTTATTGAAGGACTTAGTTTACTATTGTATCTATTTATGGGCGATATTGTTACAGTGACGTAAACTGTGCCTTAACTTAGTGATCAATATGGTTATAAGGGTCATGAAAATAACCAAAGGTTTAGAAGAAATAAGTTTAAGTCATGGTGACTACCTACTTAAATATCCTATAGTTTTTTTTAGTTTTGAAGCAAGCGGATGTCATATGAGAATAATTGAGGTACACACAAGTTGGTTTGAACATTCGCAGTTTTAGAAAAATAAAGTAACAAAAACATAAATGTCTATAACAATTTGCTTTACATCATTGTAGGAGTTCGTATCCTTGGTCTCAGTCAATGCTGTTGCTAATGCGATTAACATGATAATTCTATGAGTATGATATTAGATGATGACAATATCTCTTCCATTATCTAGGCTATCACTAGAGTTAAGCCATATATCTGCACCATGCCTCTAAGGATGGATGAAGGTTGGAACCATATCCAGCTAAATCTGGCTGACTTTACTAGGAGGGCATATGGGACGAACTATGTTGAGACTTTGCGAGTTCAGGTACATGCAAACTGCCGGTTGAGGAGGATTTATTTTGCTGACCGCTTGTACTCGGAGGACGAGCTTCCACCAGAGTTTAAGTTGTACCTGCCTACACAGGTGAAGTTTTAGTCCATGTCAACCAGCATTCTGTTTGTCCATTTAAGGTAATATGTATTATCTAATCTCCCCCTCCTGAGATTATTTTCTTGCAGAGAGCTTGACAAGGTTTTTGCCGTGTAGCAAACGTCATTGCTTTTTACTTCTTGGGGAGCCTGAAGTTGTAACACTACTCCCTCTTACTAGAAGATTCTATCCTCCAATCCGAACGAACAAATCACCATGAAGTTTTGTGTTCTATCTAAATAAATCCGCATAGAACTCAGTGAGCTTGTGGAGGTTTTGTTCTGTGTTGCCGTGATCTAATTAGTAATTATCTTCGTAGGCTTGTTCTTAGAATTTTTCTCAGCTGTGCAAATCATCATACTATTGCATGCTATTAGGTGGTGTTTGTGGCTTGATGGTTCATACCACTGTACAACTGATTATAATTAATTATGAACGAATCTAGGTTGGGTTTTGATCTACGTGTTCCATACCAGGTTGTCTAATCAAACTTATACCGACCTAAAATGTTTGGCAGACGAACTCGAGTAGGAGCATCAATTGTTGAGAGGTGGCATAGAATCATATTTATTACACCTATTTAATAATTTTGAAATCAATTTTAATTGCATGAAATTTAAACATGAAATTTATCTTAAATGATTAAAGGCATTCCGAGACGCCGTTGAAACTTTTCTATATGAATATTCAAAACACCTCAGAAGTGGGTTTACACCTTTGCTTGACCCTTTTGCAGCATTGGTCTCTCAGAAACGAATCTCCCAAAACAGTCTTCCTGTGCAACATGCAATTATGTTTAAAACACATTTGTCTGCCCAAATCTCTCCTGCAAGATCATGAAATCTTACCAATATTTTTTTAGAATAGGATACAAAACTTTTCATTAATTAAGGATATTCAAGGAGACTTATGCTTAGGGATAGAAGTACTGAATACTATAAAACTTAAATAAAACGATTATAAATAGTTTAGACATCAATAATTAGTTTGTAATGATTTACGATGGCAAACTACGAGGGACTGAGCTCCTAATTAAGTGTTTCCATCATTGGTTCAGAGTACCTATATTTTCAATTAGATCCATTGTCCATTTGTGATAGCATTTAACCTTCAATTCATCTAACGACTGCATCATTGTCAAAAGAAATCCTTGATTGATTTAGTTGCAGTAGCAATAGATAGAGTATAACGTATGAACAAATGACACAACAGTGGTACATGTAAGAATCGCTTGATGAAAAATTCAAGCTGTAATACATTATGTTGCCGTCTACAAAAAGCCTCGAAGCATCCTCATGTTGACTAAATTACAAAGAAACCGACAACTGATTTTGGTCATAATAATCCTGAAATTTGTTAATATGCAATTGTTGAAGACATTAAGAGACAGAACTTGTATTTCAAACAAATGCTGCAACATTAAGGCATGCTAGAAGTTATATCTTTATAAATTTCTTTTCATGTGATTCACGTCAAATATCAATGTCAATATTATACCTCAACTATATTGTAGAAGCAGTTTCGTCGCAGTCCAAACAGGAAAAACAATATAGCTACTTTATGCAAGTGAATGAATTTTCTGCAGTTCCAACATATAAAGCTCAGCCATAGTAAAAAATGTAGTCAATAGTGAAATCGAACTACAAACTTTGCTCATACATCACCAATAAACAAAAACGGATTAAATTTTAGTAGCAAATAATGTCTAAGCAACAAGGGCAGATTCTGCCCTGTATTGTAAATATCACAGAAAGCAAAACGTGAATCAACACAGGTTGGATCAAAACTTCGATATTCTTCTACTTCTTTTCCCCTCTAAACAGTAAATAAATTCACTGATATCCTATACAAACGAGTGTAATTCAAACTTCAATAGCTCAGAACCACCAGGAAGTAGAACGATATAATGGAACGGCTGCCGGATTTGCACCTTGCAAGATATTATTAATGGGCTTCTGCACAAATCAACCTGCAGTATCCAAATCAACCTCTGCATCCGTCTCGCCATCAATCATGCCCGTTTCAACCTCAGCATCAGCTTCCAACTGGCCAGCCTCTTGACCAATATCTGTGTCAGAGCTTAGTTTATTTTCTTCTGGAGTTGAAGTACCACCCTGAGATAGATTGCCAGTAGCAACAGCTGTATCGACATCCATCCCTGCTGATGGCCCATCAGGGTCACTTCTGGTTCCTTCACCATCATTCTCACTAGCTGGAGTTGCCATCTTTTGCCAAAATCCATTGGTAGAAAATTTTAGAACAATCAAGAAAATAATAACTTATATAGAAAACATGAATACTAAAAATTAAAATGAGAACTAAAGTCCAAAAGACCCCCATAATCATAACCATTGTCTTTCAATTTGAAAAAACTTCTAACATATTTCATATATACACTCTCTCCATAGAGACCAGGTTTACCCAGTAAATCATAGACACTACCACAGATGGACCTTTCCCGATATGTATGACTAAAACGCATCTAAACTGAACTCCACCTGATTTTCTTCAACTTGCTGGACTGCCCTTTTTGCTTCTTCCTTCTTAGCACGTTTAGATCTCTCATTTGGTTTGGCTTGGTATTTGGCTCGTACATCAGGTGGCAGGAGTTCCAATGGCACAACACCTTCAATGCCATGGTCGGTGAACTGTAATTGTACGTTGAATTATAAATATCAGATTTTCTTCATTAGATCAAAATGCTAACAATTGTTATTGAATTTGAACCATACTCGAGAGAATCCTTCTAAGTCCTGCCGAGCTGAAAACCGAAGGCCTTTCCAGCAATAAACCTGAATAAGAAAGAAATATGCTAAATGATTGATAACGTAATTGTCAAGTTCTTAATGGTTGTTTATTAAACATTACAAAGATGAAAAGATCTACAATCAATGGCACAACCTTTAATTGAAGTATGTTCTTCAATTGATGGGATAAACAAAATTTTGGGACTTCAATTTCTTGAAATGTATACACAAAGAAAAAGCTAAAAACTGAGGCCGGGAGGTTCACGCCATCCCACCAAGAAGAAAGCTCAGCTCAGATCATATGGCTAAGTGTGGGGAGTACGGTTTTAAAGCAGACAGTTTGGGACCTCATTTAGGATGACATTTTTCCTTCTTGTAGAATTCTCTCCATAGAGTTTACATTAATTAAAATGGAACATCCTCCGCATTATAATTAACAGATAGGTCTCATTGTCAAAGAGGTGTTCGTGACTTGGGTTGAAGCACTTTCTTGGCAATGAAAAACTCGGGTCTTTAGTTAGTATCAGTTCTACTTCTGTCAAAGATCAAATTATGCTATGACATTGTAGACTAGGGCATCCCAATTTTTTCTATCTCAAAATTCTATTTCCAAATCTCTTTAGGGGAGTTAATTGTTATCATTTAAATTGTGAAAATTGCATCATCGCTCCTCTCTTTCACCAAAACCTTACTCATCTTCAAAACCATTTTATTTAATTCATAATGATATTTGAGGCCCCTCTAAATTGTAACTCATAGTGGAAAACGGTTGTTCATTGATGATCATACTTGCTTGTCTTGGGTTTTTTTTATTAACAAAAAAATCTGAAGAGAAGGATGTTTTCACATGCTTTTACAATATGATTGAAACTCAATTTTCAACAAAAATAGGTATTTTACGTTCAGATAATAGAACTGAATATTTCAATGAACATCTGAGCAAGTTCTTTAAAAATAAAGGCACTGTTCACCAAATGTTTCTAAGTACTTGTGGGGGGAAACATTTCTCATGACTACCTATTTAATAAATCGTATGCCTTCTGAAGTTTTGAATTTTAAAACTCCACTTGCTGTTTTGAAAGATTTTTTTTCCTACTACTCGTTTGTCCTCTGATTTACCAATTAAAGTTTTTGGGTGTATTTGTTATGTGCATCTTCCTAGTCATTTTCGATCAAAATTAGATCATCGAGCTATTAAATGTATTTTTCTATGTTACGCTTCTAGCCAAAAGGGGTATAAATGTTTTGATCCTCAAACAAAAAACTTTATGCGAGTATGGATGTGTCATTTTTTTGAAAATCAACCTTTTTCCACCCAAAATTATCTTCAAGGGGAGAAATCACTAAATATAAAGAATGATAATTTTTGGGATTTATCTGTCTGTCTTCCAAATATTACTTGTCCTAATTCTGCTTGTTCTTCAATGCCAAGTATAGAACCTTCTAATTCAAGGGAAGAATTATTATAAAAAGACCCTAATGATCTGAATCCTAAGTTTAAGTTTTATGTAGAAGAAGGTTCAATCAACTGAACAAGGACCAAATAGCCGACTTGTCACAAATCCAATCTCATACTCCGAGAGATGATTCTGAAACTCCAGGTAACCAACCTTCCACTCTTGTTTCTCCTATTCTCGTTGAAAATACCTTGTCTGATTATGTCTCTCCAACCATGGAAAATGTTTTACCTGTTGCCTCTGATCTTGATATCCCTATTGCTTTGAGAAAAGGTACTAGAACTTGCAGACCCGTACTTCCTCTCCTCTATACCAACTGTTTTCTTTGCTGCATAGAGGACAGGCTAAGCCATACCTTCCCTGACAAGGTTGGAGGTCTCTCCAATGCACTCTCCTTGATCGACTCCTCTTTCCAGCCAACAACAAACCTTATCGGAAAGGAAAATTATTGTAGGAAACTGTACAAACCATCAAAGTGAACCCGTTTCCATTGCCTTTTGCTTGGAAACTCACATCCTTCTCCCACGTAGGAGAACAATTAAAACCCTAAATGTCAATAGAAAAAAAAAAAAAAAAAAAAACTCTAACCCTAGCCACCATTGTCGCGGCCTTCATCTTCCGACGCTGTACCACTACACAATGCCAGCCACGGTCATTGCCTCAGATCCAACAGACGCCGCCGTTGTATGCTGCGATCCATCATAGACAACGGACGCCTACCACCTAGTTGTGTCTAAGTTTTGTGATTCTTTAATCTGCAACCACGCGCACACCACCCAATCCTTCGGGACCACGTCTTTGAATGTGTCCATTGATTCACGACTATCGTTCGGTTGCTCCGATCACATTCGTCCGTCCTTTAGTTTTTAGTACGCATGGCTTTTTCCGTTTGACGTGGGTTTTTTGTCCTGCAGCACCATAGGTGTCTTTCTCCAGCGTCGAGGCTCTTCTCTCCATCCTCGCCTTGCATTTTAGATCCCGCCAACGCCATCTCCGACGAGGTTACATAGTTATATTTTCCTTTTTCCAGTCATTTCCATGAAGTTTGGTGCAAGGTTTTGGGTTGAAATCAATTCTCCTTTGTGGGTATCATTTGGTTTCCAGTCAGTTGATTTGGTCTTCATTAAACCAAATCCATTATTGTCTCCATTTGGTTGATGGCATAGAATAGAAGTTTTGTTTGATCTCGTTAGTTTGGTCAATCTCAATTGTTCAGTCTCTCCCATCATGTCAAAGAAGTTTGTTACATCTTCTATTTGTTATCTTACTCATCAAGATATGTTCCCTCGTTTCTCTGTACAACACAATAAAGAAAAAGTATGGATCGTGGTCATTCCTCAGTCTGATGGATCTCTCTCTGAATTTACAGGAATAGGGTCGATAAAATTATCCAATGATCTCTTACTCTCCAATATTCTTTATGTTCCTAAATTGAGTTGTAACTAGATGTCGATAAGCAAAACGAGTAACTTGAATTGTATATCTAAATTTCATTCAAACTTGTGTGAATTTCAGGAATTGGGTTCGGGGAAGGTGATTGACATGGCTCAACAGTAGGTTGGCCTCTATCTTTTCCAGGAAAAACATGTTCCAAGTTTGTTTTCTAACCCCAAGTGTGAGTCTTCTTCCAATTCTGTTAGTTTCATCCTCGAGTCCTCTTCCCATTCTAGGTCTGTCTAATGAAAATCAAGTCATGTTATGGCACTTTTGTCTTGGTCATCCAAATTTTTTGTATCTTGAAAAGTTGCTTCCTCATCTCTTCATCGAGAAAAAATTGAGTCACTTCTAGTGTGAAATTTTCCAACTCTCAAAACATACCAAAAATCCTTATCCAAGTGTGCCCTACAAATCTTCAAAACCTTTGGCATTGATCCACAATGATATTTTTGGGCCCTCTAGAGTTAAAAATATATATGGAGCACGTTGGTTCATAACTTTTATTGATGACCATATGAGATTGACATGGACATACATCATAAAGGACAAATCTGAAACATCTAAGTATTTTTCAATCCTTTCACTCTGATCTCCACTCAATTGCAAAGTAATATTCAAGTTCTCAAAACAGATAATGCTCGAGACTATTTCAATTCCACTCTTGGGTCATTTCTTTCATCTCATGGTATTGTTCACACTAGTTCATGTATGGAGAAGTCATTCTTATTGCAACCTTTCTCATAAACAGAATGCCTAGTCGAGTCTTCAGATTCAAGTCTCCCCGTAATGTCGTCCTCCAAATTCATTCCTAACTACAAAAATTTTCCTCAAATTTACCTCTTTGAGTTTTTGGATATTCCTCCTTTGTTCACAATCATTCTCCTCATCGATTTAAACTTGATCCAAAATCCATCAAGTGCTTTTTTCTAGATTATTCACCACATCAAAAGGAGGATAAATGTCATTCCTCGATGACTAGAAAAATGTACACTATGGATGTTACCTTCTTTGAAAACCCACCTTTTTTCACCATGTCCCAAATTCAGGGGGAGAATGTAAGAGAATTTGAGCCATGGGAAGTTGAGTCTACTTGCCCCACACATCCTACCTGATGTCTTAGCTCATCCTCTAAATGAGCCACTTATTCCCGTGTCGGATCCACTTATTGTTTCTAAACCTGAAGTCTCGCAATTTCCTGAACCTTAGTCTCACAAAGTCGAACTCTTACTGTTACACGAGAAGGATAGGGGTGGGTTACCTTGCAAGGCTCTAAATGTCAACCACCTGAACCAGACACATCTTCTTTGACTTCCAGTCATGAGAACATCACTTCTATGGTGCCCTTAATTGATGATACATCACTATCAATTGCTTAGCAAAAAGGTGTTAAAAGCTGCATCATCCAATTGAAAAATATGTGGAATATGGAAAATTACATCCGTCTTATAAAGCCTTTGTAACTCAACTGGACAATATTCAAATTCCACATAATATTCAAAATGCTGTAAAGAACCCCAAGTGGAAAAAGGCTGATGATAACAGTCTCCTTGTGCTTGGTTTGACAGATTTGCCAAAGTTATGATTAAAAGTGGTTATCATCAATACCAAGCTGATCATACTCTATTCATGAAATCTATGAACAAAACTGCAATGCTGATTATATATAGACGATACCATCACTATAGGAAATGATCTATGGAAGATCCTTAATTTGAAAAAGATGCTTGCAACAGAGTTTGAAATCAAGGTCTTGGGAAGTTTGAGAGATATTTTTTAGGAATGGAGGTAGCGAGATCTATAGATGGCATTGTCATCTCTCAACGAAAATACATTCTAGACTTGTTAAAGGATACTAAAAATCTTGGGTGTAGCCCTACTGAAACACCTATGGATCCAAATCTTGGCCAAGACCCAAGCAAAGGGATTAATCCAGTTGACAAGGGCATGTATCAAAGGTTTGTGGGAAAGTTGATTTACTTGTCACATACTACACCAAACATATCATATTCTGTAAACATTGTTAGTCAGCACATGAATATTCCAAATGAACATCATCTTAAGGCAATTAATGGGATTTGATGATACTTGAAAGTACTCCAATTCATGGGTTATTGTTTAGAAAATGAACAAACAGAATGGAAGAACTTTATACTGATGCTAGTTGAGCTGGAGAGTTAACCGATCAAAGATATCCATCTGGATATTGCTCTTATGTATGGGGCAACTTAGTCACTTGGAGAAGCAAAAAATAGTCAGTTGCAGCTTTTGAAAGAACTAAGGATAGAAACTCAAATTTCATTCAATACTTTGTGACAGTCAAGCGACAATCAACATAGAAAAGAATCCTATACATCATGATAGAACGAAACACAGAGATAAATCGACATTTCATATCTGTTAAGGTCGACAAGAACATTGTGGAACTAAATTATGCCCTGTATCGCCATCAAATTGCTGACATTCTCACCAAAGCTTTACCAAGGAGAAGTTTTGATGAATTCAATTCCAAGCTTGGGTTGTATCCTATATACAACCTAGCTTGAGGAGGGGGAGTGTAGATTTGTATATAATATAGTTGCTTTTGAATTAGCCATTCACATCTTTTTCGTTGTTTTTAGATGTCATTTCCTTGGTTAGAACTTCTATTGTATTATATTTACCCGATATTGGGACCATTTTGAATAATAATAGAACATACAATATCTCTTGAAAAATATCAAATCTCTTTACAAAGTTTTAGCATCTTCATGGTCTCCATCCAAAGCTCACTTTCTTCTTCATTTAATCCTTCTCTCTATCTTTCAAAATAAATTTGAATATCCTCAGTCCTAGGATTCTTTATATTCTTTTCTCAAATAATTAATACAATCTGATGTCTTTTTATCCCCCTTAACACCCATCTATCCTAAGCAATTCTAAGCAATTTAATCAGCTGCAAGGAATGATAATGAATTCAATACTATGAAAAAAAAATTACTCGGTTATTTCTATGATGATATTCAGCTTCAATCCCAGCAGACTCGTCCATCTGTAACACAGAAAGAACAAAGTTCATCCTAATAGGTGCAATATGTATAGTTTTCTACAACAGGAAAGATAAATAGGCTAATATGAAACAATTTTATTTGAAAATCAGATGAAAAAAGGGTTAACATTACGATTATTCAACTCTAGGGGTAAAACAATGTGTTTAATATGCTTACATCTTCTGCCAAGGGTTTCCAATACTCAGAAATTGCAGGAGTACGAACACGTTGAGGATCAGTCAAGGCATTCTGATGAAATACAAAATTATGTCAGTATTTATAGTCTATAGACACCTGAAGCGAATGATTTACCAACAGAGTATAAACCTCTTGACCTAACCTTCATTTTTAAGTGCCACATCATGGACAACACCAGGCAATGATGACTAATTTATGTTCCTTTATAACTAACTTAGAAAATTAATTTTGTGCTCATTTATAGATTAATTTCCGTAATTCCCCATGTGCGACTTAGATTTCAAAATTAAGGCTTAACATTTGGACAGTAGAACCTTTTCCTTTAATAGTTCAAAGTCCCTCAACCATTGGATTATTATCTGACCATACAAACTACAATGTCTAGTAGTTGAGATACTTGATAAATGTTCAACATCAACATCATTTGCCTCGAGATTTTACAGACGACAATTTAGTTGATCCAAGGCAAAAGCAAAATGCTCAGATGGCCAGATAATTTTTAGACAAACAGACAACGCAGTAATTTCAAGGTCTGTACTCCCAAGAAGTAGCTACAACTGTTAAATTATGGAGAATACAAAGAAAAAAAAACAAAAAAAACCGTATAGAAACTTGAAATATTTACAAGTAAAAAACAAAAGCTTGGACTTGGACAAGAGAATTTTAATAAAGATTAATTCCGATTAAAAATAATCAATGGTAAGGGATAACTGCACACCGGATTCTGGTCTGCCCATTTCCACAATTGAGAGAGTTCTTTATTCCCCAATCTCCACCTTGGCCTACTGGAAAAAAGTTTCAAGGCAAAACAATGAATAACAGTGGCAAGCATGAAAATCATTTTTTTTCATACTAAAAGAACCCACCCACACACACAAAATAAAAAAGCCAAGCAAAAGTGGGAAAAACATACTCAGTCCAACCCATTCAATCTTGTAACTCAAGAAATATGGAGCGATAAAAAAGCATTTCATCAAACCAAGTAAATTTCGAACAATATAAGCTATTGATTAAATCAGTGAGTTGCAGATTTAAATGCATAAAAAAAAAAAAATCCAACTTTATGTACATAATGGTTAGAATAGCATTTTTTGTCCCACCAACGTACTTTCAAATGTCCAACTCCTGTACTTTCATTAAATCTTAAATTTTTTATTTGAAGTTAATTTTAATCAAAATTGATTAAATAATAACAATAATATTGAAAGAAAGAAGATGACACGAAGTTTACGCAGAAAATCTTGGAAGAGGGAGGAAAAACCACGGTAGAAGAGCTCTTTTTTATTATTATTATTCAACTTACACCATACATGTCAGACCCAAGATATAAATAGACTATATAAAACTCTAATACAGAAACAGGAAAAGTAGGCCAAAATAAAAAGACTAAAATACCCTTAGGGCCAATACATAACAATCCCTTATTTTCAAGTTGGGGCGTAGGTGTCAGGCCAAAGTAAAAAGACTAGAATGCCCTTAGAACTAATACATAACATTCCCTTATTTTCAACCCTCCCCCTTAGTTGGGGCATAGATGTCAATAAGACCCAATTTGCTAAAAAAGTATCAAACCTTTGTTTGAGTAATCCTTTAGTGAGAATGTCAGCAACTTGTTGACTAGAAGGGATGTAAGAAATACAAATACTGCCACTGTCCAGTTTTTCTTTGATGAAGTGTCTATCGATCTCCACATGTTTTGTTTTATCATGTTGCACAGGGTTGTTGGTATACTTATAGCTGCCTTGTTATCACAACAGAGCTTCATAGGAGTATCACTGTCTTGATGAATATCAGACAAAACTTTCTTCAACCATATCTCTTCATATATTCCCAGACTCATAGCTCTGTATTCAGCTTCAACACTGCTTCTAGCAACCACACCTTGCTTCTTACTTCTCCAAATAACAAGATTACCCTACACAAAAGTAGGGTACCCTGAAGTCGATTTTCTATCTGTAACAGATCCTGCCTAATTAGAGTCAGTGTAAGCCTCAATGTATCTCCTGTCGAATTTCCTGAACATTAGGCCTTTACTTGGAGTAGTTTTAAAGTATTTCAGAATTCGATTTACAGCCTCCATATATTTCTCGTAAGGTACCTGCATAAACTGACTAACTCACTGACAGCATAGGATATATCCAGTCTAGTATAAGATAAGTAGATCAATTTTCTCACTAGACGTTGGTATCTTTCTTTATTAACAGAAGCTCTGTCAATGGAATCTCCCAGCTTAGCATTAAATTCAACAGGGGTATTAAAGGGTTTACATCCATTCATCTCTGTCTCCCTCAACAAATCGAGTGTGTATTTCTGTTGAGAAACAGAAATCCCCTCTCTCCATCTTGCCACCTCCATTCCAAGGAAATATCTTAAACTCCCAAGATTCTTAATCTCAAATTCATCAGCCATTTTCTTTTTCAGCCTGGTAATCTCAGCAGCATCATCACCTAACAAAACGATATCATCTATGTACACAATTAGAACAACTATTTTCCCCGATATTGACTTCTTTGTGAACAAGGTGTGATCAGAGTGCCCTTGAGTAAAACCTTGGAACTTAACAAAAGTGGTGAACCTATCAAACCAAGCTCTTGGAGACTGTTTCAAACCATATAGGGACTTTCTGAGTCTACAAACCTAATGGTCAAATTGAGCTTCAAAACTAGGAGGACTCATATAGACCTCTTCCTCTAACTCATCATTCAGGAATGCATTTTTCACATCAAGTTGGTGGAGAGGCTAGTCTTTGTTAATTGCTAATGAAAAGACTCGTACTGTGTTTAGCTTCGCTACAGGTGCGAAAGTTTCTGAGTAGTCAATTCCATAAGTTTGAGTAAACCCTTTAGCAACCAACCTGGCCTTGTATCTATCAAGAGTTCCATCAAACTTATACTTTACAGTGAACAACCATTTGCACCCAAATGCTTTATGCCCTTTAGGGAGAGCTACACAATCCCACGCATTATTTTTTTCAAGAGCTTTCATCTCTTCTATGATCGTAACCTTCCATGGCCATATGCACATTGGTTGGTATTGTTATTGTATCCAGGTTAGTAGTGCATGCCCTGAACTCATAAAACAAATTACTGTAAGATAGGAAACTATGCATTGAATACTTAGTACATGACCTAGTCCCTTTTCGCAAAGCAATAGGTATATCAAGATAGGCATCATAACCTCCTATTTTTCCTAACCCCTCATTGGTAAGAGGACGGTGGTCACACTTAATAACCTGTGGCGCACCCTCACCCTCATGTATTTCTCCGGATGACTCATAACTACCTACAACTTTGTCATTTTCTGGAACTATCACATTAGTTTCATCATTGTCAATCACATCATAAACATCACCCTCAACACATACATCAGTATTATTAGGAAGAGAAGTACCTTGAGTTTGAGCTGGTGCCAATTCCGATTCATGGACCGTAGCCAATGGAGCAACAGGAGGCACTATTTCCTTTATAAGATTCTTCTTGTAGTATGTTATCCATGGCACCTGTTTACTAGGAAGGGCAGTGTCATTTGTACCTAGGATAGGCTCAGGAAGAAAGTCCATAGGAACTGAATATGTGGACCAGTTAGTCTCTTCACTAGTATTCTCCCTTTGAAGAGGACTAACAAGGAAGAAAGGTTTATCTTCAAGGAACATTACATCCATTGAGACAAAGTACTTCCGTGAAGATGGATGGAAACACTTATAACCTCGTTGGTGAAGAGGATACCCAACAAAAACACACTTCTGAGCATGAGAGGCAAATTTAGTTCGGTGAGGGCCATGACTAGGAAAAAGCAGTGCATCCAAACACCCGAAGAAGCACATCAGGAATAAGACGTGTTGAGAGGTGTTCGGAATTTGAGAACACGGGAGGGCATCCGATTAATTAGATGGGCTGCAGTTAGAACGACATCTCCCCACAAATAAGAGGAAGAGAAGTAGAAAGCTTGAGGGACCGAGCAACCTCAGTGACGATTTTTTTGTTCAGCCACCCCATTTATTGAGGAGTATAAGCACAAGAATCTTTCAAAACTAAGAAATCATGAAAGCTGTTATTAACGAATTCACGACCATTGTCACTACGAAGAATGACAATTTTTGTGTTAAACTGAGTCTCTACTGTAGTATAAAATTGTTGGAATACAGACGTTACTTCTGACTTATCAGTGAGAAGAAACACCCATGTAAGACGGGTGTGATCATCAATAAAAGTTACAAACCAACGTTTTCCGAACGAAGTAGTGATGTTTAAGGGACCCCAGACATCACTATAGACAAGATGAAATGGTTGGGAAGGTTTGTAAGGTTGAGATGGGAAGGTGACCTAGTGCTCACAAGACAAAGAAGAAACATCAACATTATGCAATAAATGGGGAAATAAATACTTCAAATATTGAAAGTTCGGATGACCAAGACAAAAATGCCATAACATATAATATTTTTTAGAAGTTGAGAAGCAAGAAGACAACGGACTAGTCCTATAAAAACTTCTACTGGCAGCATCATCAGAAAGGAAATAGGGTCTCTTATCGTGTCGGATAGTGCCAATCATCGTCCCCGAGCTCAAGTCCTAAAATAAAATAGTATCAGATGAAAAAATAACTTGATAATCCAGATCTATAGTTATCTTACTGATAGACAATAAATTGTAAGATATTTTCGGGACATGTAACAGATTCTATAAGGTCAAACCCTGGAACGGAGAAAGATGATCATTTCTTGCAACAGGAGCAAAGGACCCATCTGCAATATGAATTCTCTCATTACCAGCGCTCAGGAAATATGAGAGAAATTGATCAGACGAGCCAGTTAAATGATTTGTTGCTCCTGAATCTAGTATCCATGGTTTCTTACCCTTAATACTAAGAAGACTAAAGAACTGAGGAGTACCTGACTGGACAACTGCACCAACCCCAACATTACCAGGGTCATTCTGTGTGGTCACCTAAAATTGAGACTGTGAAACACCATTGGTTGAATCACTCACAAGTGCCCTGCTAGGATTTGACTTATCATTTGGAAGGCGACGTCTACCATTCGGAGGTCGACCATGTAACTTCCAGTACTAATCCTTATTATGCCACAGTTTCTTGCAATGTTCACACACTGGATGAGGCTTACCATTCTACTTGTCACCATCAGACCCGAGCGATTTTGCACCAAACGCAGCAAAGTCAATAGGATAGACAATAGGATTGTTCATTGCACTCGATCTATCTTCCTCTAACCAGACTTCAAAACAAACTTCCATGAGAGAGGGTATTGGTTTTTGTGCCAGTATCCGACTGCTCCCTGTATCAAATTTGGAGTTTAGACCGGCAAGAAAGTCATAAACACGATCAACTTCCTCAAGTTTTAAATGTTGAACTCCACCACACAGACAATCCCAAACAATTTCCTGACATAGATCCATCTCCTGCCAGATTAAAGACAGTTTGTTGAAATAAAAAGTAACATTCATGAACCTATTTGCGCAAGGTGTACGATCATGATGCATTTTGCCTCTTAGAGTACAATTTCTTTACTGCATCCCAAATATCCCAAGCAGTTGCAACCTATAGTAAGGATTTCCCTATCTGTGGTTCCATGTTGTTGGGGATCCATGCTTTTAGCTAACAAAGAACGGAGCAAGGAGTCTTCTCCCTTCCAAACACATTCATGCGGATCTCTGAGTCGAGGTCTCAGTATCTCACTAGTTAGATACCCAAACTTGTGACCCCCCTTGAGACCCATTTTGATGGACTGGGATCCAGAGAAATAATTTTGGCCATTCAACTTCTCCTTTGTAATAAACCCTGTAGAATTTCTCACAAATCTAGATAAAAAATTTGCTATAGGTAAAGTAGGGAAAGCAGTTACCGGATTTTATGAATACATCGGTAGATCGAAAGATAGAACTAAATTTATAGGGTTTGACTGGAGGTTGCCCTAAGGGCAGCAATCTATTGTTGAAGGCTAATTAACTGTTGTTGGACCACCATCGGAGACAAACCTGTCGAACCTGAAGTACCATGACTAGCCGACGCATGTTGAGTAAGATAGGTGGTTGATGTGTTCGGTTGCTATCCACCCGGAAAACGACAAGGATTCACCCGTTTCAAACATGAATTTCCAACTGTCAATGCTCGTGCCGCTTGGGTGACCGATGCTGGGGAGATCGGCGACGAAGTATGGTGCATCAGATGGCACTGGGATCAGGTTTGCCTCCATCAGTCGCTGGAGCTGGTTTGACGGAAGGAGTTGGGCCAGTGTAAGTTGGGTCGATGGAAGGAGTTGGCTTGTCTGCGCCAGCTGCAGCTCAGAAGGAATCGGCTACATCAAGGGTTTTGTCTGCGCCAGTCTCTGCTTGAAAGAAATCGTCTGCATTAGCAGTTGCTCGGATGGTGACGCGCGAACGCCCTGGTCATCATGCGATGGCAGCTTGAACATCAGGCTAAGATGGAGCCACTGGAGGTACCTGTCGACAGCGGTTTGAACGACGACAGACGGAATGGCAGTGGTGGCGTCAACTGTTTCGGTCGTGTTTTCGTCAACGACGGCTAGGGTTTCATCACCATGCTTTGATAATATATCAAAAGAAAGAAGAAGATGACACGAAGTTTATGTGGAAAACCCTAGAACAGGGAGGAAAAACCACGGCAGAAGAGCTCTTTTTATTATTGTTCAACTTACACCATACATGCCAGACCCAAGATATAAATAGGCTATATATTTTTTTTGAAACAAAAAACAAGATATAAATAGGCTATATAAAACCCTAAAACAAAAATGGGAAAAGTAGGGCAAAGTAAAAAGACTAAAATGCCCTTAGTGCTAATACATCATGCAAGAAAATATACTATGTGAACATGTTTTCAAAATTTATATGTTAAAGCTGATAGATATTAAAAAGAATTGAAAAATCAACAATAAACTAGCAATAGAGACTAAATTTAAGATTTAAAATAAGTACAGAGAGTAAAACTGGACATCTGAAAGTACAGAGACCAAAATGGTATTTTCCAATAATAATATCTTACAAGTTTCTCACATCAAAAGTTATATGGTTATCTGAACACTTTCAACATTATAGCTTTGATTCTCTTTTGTCCAATTGTAGAGGTCTTTTGTAACTCGAATGGCTTGGGATCCTTCTGTCTTCTTTTGTAAGTTCACTCATCAATTGCATTGTTTTTTTAATCCAAAATAATAATAAAATAAATAAAAATTGTCTTACAAAATTTGCTTGAGCTATAAATGTTGAATCACCACTCAACCCAAATACTTAACGGTTATAATAAATTTAATATCATATCAATACTCTAGCATTTCCCCTCGCTTATGGCTTGAAAATTTGAAGGTTCGACAAGTGAAATTCAATATAAACTGGGGAGAGAATTACTTTACTAGGTTCAAACTCATGACATCCTGCTCTAATACCATGTTAAATCACCATTCAACCCAAAATTTAAGTCGTTGAGTTATGGTAAATTTAATATTATATCAATACTCTGACAAATAAGTAACCTAAACTCCCACAAATTTTGTTGACAAAAATGCAATCCCTATGATTCTCTCTCATCCAAAAATAGTAATGATAATAATAAAAACCCAACTATTTGCAAATTACAATATCTTACTTTATTTAAAGAAAAAAAAATGTTCTTTATCTATTTTCAATAAAGAAAAAACAAGCTTTACTTTTTCATTAACTAAATTTCCACCGTTCATGTCATCTACATCTACGCAACAAATTGTTTCTTTTATCCTTTACTTATAAGTTTCTTATCCAGACTCCAGACGGAATAAAAGCATCCCAGTTTCAAGAAATAATTTTATTTTAAAAGACCAGTCAGAGAATAAATAACTCATTTTGGACAAATAGCTTTCCATATTTTGCTTCCTCAAGTGTTCCACAATTTCAACATAAAATATTGCTAAATTATGTTTGATCTAGTTTTGAAACCTTGGGGGTGTTTAACTCACCAACTTCATAAGTTGGTTTTAAACAACTCAACTTCAATAGAGTTTACTATTGAAGTTTGCACATTTATCAAGGAACTTCATTTTCTCCTTTCTATTTTGCACATTTATCGAAGAAATCCATCCACTTCCCAAAACTAACGAGTGTATTCAAGTCCATCGATTAGAAGCCATACCGTTTTTTAGTTACATCATTGGTGGTTTTCTTTTCAATTGGCTGCTTTTCAAAAGGAGGGCAACCATCACGTTTCCACCATACCTACAAGCACATTCGGAGATATTTATGCTAAAAAATGGTTATGGCAAAAAACAAGAATATGATCAGCAAGATAGTGAAAACAATTTCTTACCCAATTATTTTCTCGTTCTAATATATGCTCAATCTTCTGAAGGAAATCTTTCCCTCTGGGCGGTGTCACCTCAAGCAACATCTTCACACGCTCTTCACAAGATTTAATTTCTTCTCTCTGAATTTCGGTTTTCAAATATATTTTTTTTAAAAAGGAAAGGGCATATAATAATGCATAGAATTAAAAAAAGAAAAGGTTGCCGGAAAATAGACTCTGGGGCATCTCACGACAATGGTAAAGAACAGTATCCATCCATTTTATGTTAGTTAAAATAAAACAGAAGGCATAAATTATTTTTTAAAAAATGTATTTTCCTTTAACCAATTCCATATCTAACTAGCTAAACCATCCCATTCCCGTTAATAATAATAATAAATCAATAGAATTGATATTCTTCAATGCCTCAAACAATGATGTTGAGGAGTTGAGAAATATGAAAAAAAGTGCTCTCCTCTCCCCTCTCTCCTCCCTTCCCTCATCTCTCCGGCAACCCTCCAGCCTTTCTTCTCCTTTCCCGCGACGACAGTCTGAGCCCTATCAAATATTCTATCTTCAGCGCACCAAAGACAAGTCTCTCCTCAAATTTTAACTCCTTTTGGGTCAAGAAGGAATCTGAAGTGTTGAACTTAAACTTGAATTCCTTGGTCGTGGTTTCAAGACTGTTTGATCAATATACTTGGGTGGACAAGAAGGCTCTGGAAGATTTCTTCCAGTCACAACTTTCATTCAATCCTTTTATGGATGATAAAGTGTAGAAATTAGAGGAATAGAAATATGAATCTCCTCTTTTTCTTATTCAATCTATGCAGATTAGGTCTTCTTATATAGGAGAGAAACCTTTTACAAATATAGAAAGAATAAAGACAATAAAGGAAAACGGAAAAAATATCCATATACAAATATAGAAATTCCAACACTCCCCCTCAAGCAGGTTTGAAGATGTCTTCCATAGCCAACTTGTCAACCAATCTATCAAATTGTTCTTAGGAAGGCCTTTAGTTAGCACATCAGCAATTTATTTTGATGTATTTTCTTTAATAACATGCTTATCAACCTCAATATGTTTTGTTCTATCGTGTAGAATTGGATTATGGGCAATAGAAATTGCAGCTTTATTGTCATAATAAATCCGTATAGGCGTAGTCAAAGAAATCTTCAACTCTTCAAGCCTCACAAATTCCATGAGCCAAGGCTCTAAACTCTGCTTCAACACTACTTCTGGCCACATTTTGTTTTTTACTCCTCCAAGTAACCAAATTTCCTCCAACGAAGGAACAATAACCAAAGGTAGATCTTCTATCTATAGTACTTCTAGCCCAATCTGTAACAGTATAGATTTCTATTTGGAAGTGATTATTCCTTCGGAATAAAATACCTTTTCTAGGAGACCCTTTCAAATATCTCAAAATTCTGTGGGCCGCGCTTCAAAATGAGTCGGTCCAGGAGCATGCATAAACTAACTAACCATGCTCACAACAAATGCAATATCAGGACGTGTATGAGACAGGTAAATTAATCTACCAACAAGCCTCTGACATCGTTCCTTGTCCTTTATTTCTTCTGCTTTTGCTGCTAGAAGCTTTATATTAGGTTCAATAGGAGTTTCTACAACCTTGCAACCAAGCAAGCCTAATTCTTTAAGTCATGGACATACTTTCTTTGGTTAACAAAGATCCCCTTTTCTGATCTTGCAAATTTCATTCCTAAGAAATATTTCAACGTTCTCAAGTCCTTAATTTGAAATTCAGGAGCCAGTTTTTTCTTGAGATCAACTAAGCCTACTTCATCATCACCAGTGAGAATAATATCATTTACATAAACAATCAAAATTGAGATTTTATTATTCTCTAAATGTTTATAAAATAATGTATGATCTGCTTGACTTTGAAGAAATCTATAACTGGACACAACTTTTTCAAAATGCTCAGACCAAGCTCTTGGGGACAGTTTAAGACCATAGAGATTTTTTTTTAATTTGCAAATTTTATAGCCAACCTCCTTAAACCTGGTGGTAAGCTCATAAAGACCTCAGATCACCATTCAGAAAAGCATTTTTCACATCAAGTTGGTAAAGTGGCCAATCTAAATGAACTGCAAGAGACAAAATAACTCTAATAGAGTTAATTTTTACAACAGGGGCAAATGTTTCTAATAATCAATTTCATATATCTGAGTGAATCCTTTAGCTACCAGTCTGGCCTTGTAACTTTCAACCCTACCATCAGCATGACATTTTATGGTAAACACCCATTTACACCCCACTGGTTTCTTATTTTTAGGTAATTCTACTATTTCCCAAGTTCCATTTTGTTTTAGAGCATTCATCTCCTCCATAACTGCTAATTTCCAATTTGGATCATCTAAAGCCTCTGTATATTCTTTGGGACAAACAAGTCATCAATCCTGGATGTGAAAGATCTATGACCATTTGACAATTTTTTATATGACAAAGTTTGCAATAGGATGTTTGGTACAATTGCGAATACCTTTTCTAAGGGAATATCAAGATCAAACTCTACTGGAAAAGTACTTTGAGTAGTTAAAGGAGTAGGAATAGAAGAAAAATTACCAGTTTCAGTCGTCGGGGTCTCAGATTGGTCGTGTGAAGGACCAACTATCTTGTCTTGGTTCCCTTGATTGAATTTTCTTCTAGTATAAAATTTAAACTCAGGCACCTGATCAATATGATCATTGTAGTATTTCTCCTCTGATTGAGAAGTTTCTACACTTGGCATCATAGATCTGGTAACATCTGTACGATTAAGACTGGAAAAAGGAATACAAACATCCCAAAAAAAATTTTCCAAATTTGGCTTCTCCCCCTAAAGAGAATTTTGGGAAAAATAGGATTGATTTTCTAAAAAAGACATCCATACTCACAAACAGTTTTTTTTTTTTTTTTTTTTTTGTCAAAGGATCAAAACATTTATAACCATTTATAACCCACAAAAATGCATTTAACAGCCCTATGATCAAGTTTGGACCGAAATTGATTGGGTATGTGAACATACATAATACACCCAAAAACTTAGGGTAATTCAGAATATATGTGGGATATTAGAAATTCTTTTTTAAGGCGGTCGATGGGAGTCTTAAAACTCAAGATCTTACTAAGCATTCTATTTATTAGGTAGATAGCTGTAAGAATTGCTTCCCCCATAGATATTTTGGAACTTGCATAGAAAACATTATAGCACGTGCCACTTCATGTAAATGCCTACTTTTTCTTTCAGCAATCCCATTTTGTTGGGGAGTATCCCGACATGTAGACTGATAAATGATACCTTTGTTTTTCAAAAATTCACCAAAAAACTGATTAAAGCACTCAGTTCCATTATCAGAGTGTAAAATGCAGATTGTGTTTGAAATTGAGTTTCAATCATATTGTAAAAATGTTTAAAAATGTCTTTCACCTCAAATTTTTTTGCATTAAATAAACCAAAGATAAACGAGTATGATCATCAATAAAAGTAACAAACCATCTCTTTCCACTATGAGTCGTAATTTTAGAAGGACCCCAAATATCAATATGAATTAAATAAAAAGGTTTTAAAGCCTTGTAAGGTTTTGGAAAATATGTGGACCGATGATTCTTTGCGAAAATGCAACTTTCACAAACAAGAGATTAACAATCAATTCTCTTAAATAAATTCATAAACAAATATTTGAGATAAGAAAAACTGGGATGCTATGATGCCATAGTATAATTTTTTCTTTAACAGAAAGAGAACTGATACTACTAAGACCTTGAGTTATTTTATTACTAAAAGAACCTTCATCAAAGTAGTATAGACCATCAAGCATCCTAGCACTCCCAATCATCCTCCCCAAATCCTGATCCTGAATACAATGAGATTCAAAGAATGTAACACGACAATTAGAATCTTTGGAAAGCTTAGAAACGGATAAAAGATTACAAGCTAATTTTGGAACATGTAAGACAGACTGGAGAGAAATTTTTTCAGTCAATTTAATAGTTCCTTTTCCTGCAACAGAAGAAAAACTACCATCGGAAATTCTAATTTTCTCATTGCGATATAATGGAGAGTACGAATTAAAAGAAGAAGAAAAACTAGTCATGTGATTTGAAGCTCCAGAATCAATAATCCACGTAGATGAATTACTACACGAGAATGTCTTGGGACCTGTGTGAGTTTAGAAACACATGAATTATTAGATGAAAAATTGGTGGTTGACAGTTGTAGGATTTGATGAATTTGCTCTTGTAACATGGTAGAAGATTTAACAAATAGTAGAAATCCACCAAAAAGAAACAATTTTTAAACCAAATCCAATAAAAGCAAACCAAACCAGAGTGAACCAGATTTTAAATAAACTCGGTAGACCAAGCCAGACTAAATGCTGAACCAAATCAAACCAAAACTTGAATCCAACCAAAATTTTGACAAGATCTGACGGAAATTCGCCGAACACAAAGGGCTGAAACAGAGGTTTCACGGCAATTTCGACTAGTGCGTGCAGCAAAACCTGAGTGGTTCGCAAACTCTGGCGGCTGGATGGATGATGCGTCGTTGATGACTGACCGGACGAACAACGGTTGATGGTGGCGCAACTGTAAGCGGCAATCAAAAGATCGCAACAAAGGTGTGACTGTAGTTGGCAGAAAACTGATATGGTGATGCTACCTCGATTGACGGCAAGAACTCACGGTGACACTGAGTAGCGAAAAAAGGACGGTCAGCGACGCAGACAAGGTTGGAACACGAAGAGCTGGATGTTTGAAAGAAGCGCGACCAAAAACACATTCACCGGAGATGCAACTTTCAGTAGCCGTCCGGTGGAGATCGACGTGCGGCGGTGATGCTCCTGGTGACTAATGGTGGTGGCGAACAAACGGAGGCTGATCGGCGGCAGTAGTGGTTACAAAAGGTAGTGTTTTTTGGGTTTTAGGATTTCAAAATCTTTAATGCTCTGATACCATGTAGAAATTAGAGGAATAGAAATATTGATCTCCTATTTTTCTTATTCAATATTTGCAGATTAGGTTTTCTTATATAGGAGAAAGACTTTTTACAAATATGGAAAGAATAAAGACAATAAAGGAAATGGATAGAATAAAGATAATTAGGAAAAAATATTCATATACAAATATAGAAATTCCAACATAAAGCCATTATGAAAATAGAAAAGGGTTCAACTTTTCTTAATTTTGGTAAATGGAAGCACTTTGCGAGAATGCATGTAAAATTGGATTTTTGGTCAAATCGTGCTCATTCTTAACCAAAATCTCCTACTAGGTGCTATGGAGGATGGATCTTTGTTAAAAACCCACCATTAGCTTATTGGCAAAGCTCGGTTCTTTATGCAATTGGGCAGAAATTAGGTGGGTTTTTTTCTTTGGTGAAAAAAGAAATGTACCTCTTCATTAAGATAATGAAATGAGACAATAGATCAAAGTACATGATATAGAAACAATAAACATTAATTCAAATGGATCAGTGAGTGCACCTGGACATCTCGAATAGGTCGACACCCCTTAGCACTCTCATTATATCCAAACAAAATGAAACAAACTATTCAAAAACAAAAGAACAATCATCCCTACAAATACAACATGGAGCCACTACACAAAGACAACTACAAGTACAAATATTCATAGAAAAATACAAATACATGGGCAGCAATTAGGTGATTCATCAAGTATTTCTTCTCAGACAATTATTTGGATCGTTATTCAGCCATTGTTGAAGTGGAAATAAATGTTTGTGGTTTCATCCTAGCTTCATTGGATATCAAGGACTTCGATCTTGGTGATTTTACCGTCTATTTTGAAGCAATAGACCCTTGGAATTCTCAAAACGTGAAGCATTTGTGATTTGAGTGAAGATCTTTTGCTCGATTATGACTTTTCAAATTCTATTGATCAAGAACGGGCTTTACAAGTGTCGAAAGATGAAGCGATCTTTGAAAAAGATGTAAGTGCAGAGTCGATCGATTTACTCTCAAGAAATTATGATCAATGCTCCAACTGTTGCAATATTAAATGAGAAAAGGTAGTAAATCTGGTCTCTTGGATGAGGAAACCGTTATGGCGCCAGAATCATTAAGGTCCTGTGGTATTAAAGACCTCGAGTTTCACTCGGACAGCCCAAGAGTCCCTTAGATGCATGAAGAGAATATTAATTATGTTGGTGGCGATAACATTGTGGTTGCCAATCATTTTGGTTCTCTCTCCAGCATTAAAATGGAATTTCAATCCCCCTCTCCTTTAATTGAATGGGCTGGAAATGGGGAAAATAAACATTCACAGTCGATCGTTCTTCTTCACAAGTATGAAAGTAAAATCTTTTAACTAAGGATTTATATCACACTGAAGGGGAAAGTCAAATGGTGCTTCAAATTTCTTGGAAGGGGAAATGTCGGTTCCAATTTTCCAAACAAACCCCCAGGTTTATGACACTTTTGGTAAGACTCCAAAGAAGCTTATTCAAGCTTTCCCTCTGCATTATAGGTGCTCCCTCCCTTGCTCCCAAGTTATCTGATGCTAATGATGATCTTATTGAACTTGCTTGTCTTCGAGCGCCAGCCCTTGATTTGCCCTTGTCTAAGTCCAATCAAAAGTCTTCAAAGATTATTCTACTTTCACAAGACTTCATGCTCTCCTCTCTCTCTATTCCGAATTCAAAGAACCGATTTATTTGGGGTGTTCCTCAACAAGTTAGCTATCATTGTCACTCAATTGGAAATGATAAACATGATGATTCAGATACAAGTGTTGGTAGTGAAGAGCCAGAGCTAAACTCTGTGGAACCAGCCTTCGAGGAACCCCCTCCAGAGAAGAACTTTGGAAAAGATCTTGTTGACTTGTTTCAATGTTCAGCCGAAAAGGAGTATGAAGATTACTCCATGGATTAAATGGGACCTTGAAGCTAATGCTTATTAATCTACGTGGAGGTTTAAGGTAATTGGTTGGACTTGCATGAAATCCTTTAGTATTCAGATTCTTCATATACAAGGAGTGGGATGAGATGTTTATCAATACAAGAGTCTGAGACAAAATCATGATTTCTCGGATTATTTTCCATTGCTATTAGCAGCTGAAATAGTTCGGTGGGATCCTTATCTATTTCGATTTTGTATTAGTTGGTCAATTTTGTTGCAGAAGTTAGAATTCAGGACTGGGCTGGTTTTATGCTTCCAAGCTTAAAAAGATAAAGGTGGCAGTCAAGTCTTTGTTTGCAGTTTATGAAGAAAGTCTCCTAGCTGAACTTGAATTCCTTGTTGCTAGGTTTGAAGATAATATTATTTCTCCCCCCAAATTTGATTTCCTCAGCTTTTGAAGGGGAATTCATGGAGTTTTATCTATCGGTGGTGCAAATTTTGATCCAGAATTGCAAACATTTGACTCAAGTTGGGGCCGTGAGCACCAGCTTCTTTCATAGTTTTTTAACAGCCAAAAAGTGGATGATTCTAATGCCGAGTTATTTTCAAGCATTGGGATTTCTCTTAGTTGCTATGGACAAAGGATGTTAAAGCTTTTCTTGTGAAGTTTTGGTTTGTAAGATTCATTGTTTTTTTCTTGATAGAGAGAAAAGTTCTTAAGAATGGTAATCCGGACAAAGTTCTATCTCAAATTTCATAGAGAGACGACTTAGTTGTTGTTTACATCAAAGCTTTTGGAGATCAAATGAAATAGGGTGGGAGTCTGTTGAATACTATGGCACATCAGATTGGCACTGATTCCAAGTTGTCTTTGTTGAAGGTGGTGGAGTTCTTCATCATTTTCTAGTGTTAGGATGTGATGAGGGGTGCTAAGGGAGTGTCAACCTAGTTGAGATGTCCGGGTGCACCTGCTGATCCTTATGACTACCTTGTAAATTGAGCATTAGTCTCACTTCATTTTCTTAATGAATAAAGAGACTTGTTTCCTTTTAAAAAAAAAAAAGCTTCGATGGTCTTGCATTGAATTCAGTCTCGTGGATTTGGTCTATGGTTTGGTTTGATTTTTTTTTTTTAGACTCGTGAAAGTTGAATCAGGCTTCCTCTCCCTTGGGGGGTGTTTGGCATGCAGGTGTGGAATCTTAAGTCTAAGAATATTAAGCCTGGGGGTTCGACTAGAATTATAATTTTATTTAATTTACTGTTTTTATTTTACTATGTTTTGAGTACTTCAAGAAATCAAAAAAATTGAAAAATTGGATCACTTTAACTCATTTGAAAAGGATCTATTTTTTACCATATGCTAATTTCAAATTGAAATAAAGTACGTACTTTTAGACTTAAATTCAATTATTGAAAAGCTATAATATTTTTTAATCAAATTAAATTTGAGGAAACAAAAAAATCATAAAATTTGAGTTTTAATTTTTATTTGACACTAAGGTGTTTCTAACAGTTTAACTCTTTACATTTAGAAAAATGATTCTAAATCTTTGAGCTAGTTAAATTGACCAACAGTAAAAAAAATGAAAATGTTAAATTATATTAGGCCTATTTATATATGTAGCCTAAATAAATATACCTAATTATACAATTGCAGTCAAATGAGCCATTAGTTTACACAAAAATATGTCCCGATTAACTTTTTTAGTTCTTAACATGTAGGGGAAGTTTCTTGTAGTTATGAACTTTCCAATTTTTTTTTTCAGAACTGTACAAATAAGAAAAACATCTCCAAAAATCCAAACAATATATTTGATGTATTTACATTTTTCAGTATATTTGTAAACACGCCAAAAAATAAACCATGGTACATGCAGTGTATATTTACATTTTCTACTATATTACTTGTATATTTGACACATACTTGAGATCTCAATAGATAGGTGATTGATTTTCAGCTAAGAAAAATAGAAAATAAATGAAATCTCTTAAAATGAAGGAAATATTAATTTTAATCAAAGAAGGGAAAAGAGGGAATTAAAAAAGATAATCTAATAATAATAATAATAATTAAAAAATTCCAAAAGAAAAAGGGTATATGAAAAAATTATCGTAATTAAACTAAGGGCCTCTTTGAAATGACTTGGAAAAAAACTGTTCGCCAGTGGGGTTGCTGGAAGTGGCAGCTGGAGGTTGGCCAGTCCGCCAGAGTTGGTGATCGGAGGTTGGCTGACAGTAGTTGCCAGAGGTGGCAGTCGGAGTTGGCCAGCGGCGATCGAAGATTGAGGCTGTATTTGTTTGTATTTGTTTTTTCGGACTTGTCCAGTTTTGATCCTTTTGGCTGTATTTGCTTTAAGTTGATTTTTCCTTTTCAGTCTCATTGTAATCTTGAGCATTAGTCTCTTTTCATTACATCAATGAAAAGTGTTGTTTCCTTTTTAGAAAAAAAAAAATTGTTTTTTTCTTCGTGACAAGTCTTCTCCTTGATTTGTCTGGTTCAAGTTCAATTGGAATTAGTCTAATTTGGGATACTTCTGTTTTTCTTGCATAGTCTTTTGTATTTTGGGAGTTGAATTGCTTTTTTTTTTTTAAATGGAAACAAGCCTCTTCATTGATGTAATGAAATGAGACTAATGCTCAAAGTACAAGAATATTATACAATGAGCAAATCTTCAAAGTATTTGGAGAGGAAACACCACGAGGAGGCATTAAGCTTTGCAGCTTTGAAATGATCATGCCAATGAGTTGCTTTATCATAGAATACTCTTTGATTTCTCTCGAACCACATATCAGATAATATTTCTTTGATTGCATTAATCCATAGCAACCTTGAGCCCGCTTTCAGCTTAGGTCCAATCAGAATCTGCATGTATTCTTATGGAAGGACCTGCCGAATACCCACCTTATGCCAAAAATATTAAATAAATTCTGCCAACATTTAACAGCGTAAGAGCATTCGAAGAACAAATGCTGCTGGGTTTCATTGGCTGCCATACAAAGGGGGCAGATTGAAGGAGACAAGTCGTGGGAGGGGAGTTTTCTTTGAAGTATCTCCGAACAATTTAATGATCCAAAAATCATAATCCAAATCGTAATATTGACTCGGTACAGACTCTTGGTCTTTCAATCTTCTCATTATTATCTTTGTATTTTGGGCATTGGTTTGAGACTCTTTTCATTTTATCAATGAAAAGTTACCTTTTCAGGATTAAATAGTTATTGTAGCAAAATACACACTTCAACGTAGGAGGCTTTGTTGGCTGCAAAATAGTGGGAAAATAAAGCAAAATAGCATTTAACTTGGAACTGTTTTCAATTTAACTCTTTTTAGGGAAAAAAAAATCCTCATAAATAGTTTCGAGGCTAAAATCCAGAAGGGAAATATGAATTAGGATTCAAGTAAGGGTTGCAATATAGTGGGACACTACAACAGCTTAAAAATGTGATACGGTACTCACCATGGTTTCAGATGGAATATCTTTCTCATTCTTTCCTGGGGCCTATAACAAAAAAAAAAAAAAAAAAAAACTAAACTCAATAATTGGAATATATCAAAAGTAGATAAAACCAAATCTGCCTAAGAATTTTAAAACAAACAAACATTGTACTTTTAGATAATCAAACAATATAAGGCACTGCATAAGAACGTGACGCCGAAAACTTGGATCCTTCAACTGCCACCAAAAGAAGAAGGGAATAAGAAAACGAGACACAACCGAGCTAGTTTGAACTTGAAATTTTACAACTTTAGAAGTAGTATTCATATAAACTAGATCAAACTTACTTCTAAACCCATCAGTTTACTACTAGTAAGATATTTAATGCTAAAGGTTGCTGACTCTTCCTCCAAGATGTTAGCATCTCCCTCTTCATCAGACAAAGGTTGTGCATCAAAGGTATTCAATACGACCTTTAAATTTCAAAATCCAAACAAAATGCACTTTATCAGATGTATATATATACCATTAAAAGAAAAGATACATGAGCTAAAAATAAATAGACAAGAACAAAAAGGTATACCATTAAACTGGATGTGAACTTTTGCCACTTCGTTGGAGCAAGTGCAAGGGAGGCAGGATTACAAAAGTATTCCTGGACAATAATACACATCAAACTTTTGGTGTCATTACCCAAGTGAAACGTGTTAAATTCACAAAATTAATTACATTAGCACTTGAAATGTTATAATAAGATGAGACCGTGAGAGAGTTTTATTAACCATTATAAAATTCATAATTATTTAATTTGTTTTAGAAAAGGATGTTGATTTGCCCATAGACGTGTTGTCATTTGGAGCTGCAGAGAAGAAGAAAGTAGTGAGCAAGGGATCAGAAACAAAGAGGTTGAGAAAGAAGCATGGTGAATTGGATAAGATTTTTCTTTTTAAAAGGAAACAAGTCTCTTCATTAATATAATTGAATGAGAATAACACTCAAAGTACAAGAGAGTTATACAAAGAGCATAAAGCATAAGACCTAGGGATCTGGAGGCGCACCCAAACATCTCAACTAGGTTGACGTCTTCTTAGCGCCCTCATCATATCCTACAAACTAATCTCAATGTAAAAGGATTCAAGGCTAAAACACAACCCTTACAATGAAACGAATAAAGATACAAGAAAGACATCTTCCTAATGAAAAGTAAAGAGAAGAGAAAAAGGGCACACACTTGTTATGTGGAAAATCCTAGTACAGGGAGAAAAAACCACGGTACAAAGAACTTTTATTATAATAAAGTGATACAGAGTAATGCCCAGAGGCTACATTTTAAATAGAAAAAGATGAAACCCTAGGGTACACATGAGAAGACAAAAATGCCCCTAGGGCAAATATTCTATTTTCCAACACTTCCAACCAAAAATACTACAACAAAGCACCAAATAAAAAAGCAAACGGCCTAAAAGCAAGAGCAAACTATGCTATAAAGATAAATGCTTGCCCGCTTAAACAAAATTCTTGAATGGAATAGGCCTCAATTGCTTGGATTGAATGCACCACAAAGAAGCATTCTGACGGGCGACTTTAAAGGGGATCTGACCAGACAAGGGTTTTATCATGAAACACTCTTTGGTTTCTCTCAAACCACAATTCAGCCAATAAAGCCTTGACTTCATCAAACCAAATCAAACGAGGCTCTCTCTTTAAATGAGGACCGATTAAAATCTGTTGTACATTCTCTAAAACCATTGCTAAGCACCCATGAGGTATTGAAAGTATTGAATAGTTTCCACCAACATTTAGCTAAATATGGGCAAGTGAAAAAGAGGTGTTGTGGATCCTCTCCATTTTGTTTACAAAGAAAGCACATGGAAGGAGACAAGCAAATTGAAGACAGCTTGTATTGCATAATGGAAAAGACGTTTAGTAGACAAAAGACCATTATCCACACAAGAATGTTGACACATCTTGGACAATTTGACTTCCACAATGCCTGATAGATCGATTTGTCCAAAGGGGAAGATGGAGATAGATGTGCTGAGAGAGATTTCACGGAGAAAATCCCACTCCCTTCTAGTGACCCAGATCTTTTTATCAAAGTTTTCAGTCACTTTTCTATTTGAAATTTGGTGAATCGGAGAAGATTATTTTTAGGCTTTCTGAAAGACAGCCATATTGGACGTCAAAATAGTTGATACAAGAGACTGACCAACCAGAACCATATTTGAAAGGAAATACTTAAAGACCTTTGTGTCTCCAACATCAAAGGTACACCAAGGAACGTATGAGCTGAAGCCAGAATACAAGGAATCATGTGAGGAAACGAAACCGCAATAGGTGAGTTATGTTCCAAAAACCGGGAAATGACTTTGGTTTTGGTATTTGACTAAACATTCAGTGGAAGATTTGTGTGTGGATGGGAGGGGGCTGCTCTTTTCTTTGGTTTTTAAGTCTAGATTTAGGATTTCCCCATTCTCGATCCTCATAAGTAACCACTGAAATATTGTAGAAATGTGAACCCATCATTGCTCTTCTTAGGACGGTATATTGTCCATAGTGATCACAGTTGGTTGCAACTTTTGATCGTAATTTCTATTAAAAGTTCTTTTGTAATTGGCAAGTATTGTTTGGACGCGGTCCCAACTTAAAGTTGACCATAGGAAGGTTCTCTTGTTTCTAGGTTAAAAAAAGCAACAATTCCTGTTTAACCTTGCCAAGGACACTATTACTAACATAATAAATCTATTTGCAATGCTGGAATGAATTTAAAAAGTGGTTAAAATACTATCTTCTTAAATAACTAAGACATTGTCTCCTTTCATTTTCTTAAGTGTGGTATCTGCCGGAGATTTGATTGGTTGGCTTTATATTTTTCTAAGGCATTGATTTTTGCATTGTCTCAAATAAAGTCTTTAACATCTGGTTTAGACAACAAATTATTTTCTTGTAGAAATTTCTTCCTTATCGGGAAAATTCCGGTTGATTTATTCCATTCTATATTTTCCTTTATTGAGGCACGGCTTATTTTTTCCAAATGCGGATTTGTTTCCTTTCTTGGTTTCAATTATTAATAGAGAATTATGCTAATCATTTAGGGTTGTCGCTTTTGTTATTTGAGCAACACGATTTTTTCTGTTATGTGGCCGAACTATGCAACATTACATTTTTGTTCTTTGCTCACTATATTCCATTGTGAAAGGTTTTCATCTGATGAGTGCATGTTGAAGATAATCACGGTCTTAGAGGGAGCCTGAGCCATAACTGTCGAGAAGGGATTCTCACAGTCTTAGGGGGAGCCTAAGCCATTGTTATGGAGAAGGAGTTCTCCATCTTAGGGGGATACTAAGTTTCATCAGTGAAGGGAGTTTGCTGACTTGAAGGAAAGATAACAACGTTGAGAGGAGCCTCACACACGGTTGAAAGCCGAAGTGTTCAACAATAATATTATCAAACTTAGGGGAGCCTAAGCGCATTTGAAAGGGAGTCTCACATCTAGGGGGAGTTTAGGTGATTAGTGAGTTGAGCTCTGCGTGAGTCACTGTAGTAGTCGTGTATTATAAACAAGTACTATGTTGTAAACTATTTAACTTATTAATATTAGTGGATTATCTTTCCCAGGCACACTACCTCCCGAACGTAGGTGGATTTCACCCGAACTGGTTACCAACTCCTATATGTCATTATCTCCTTACTTCTTATTGGTATCTTGTTGTTACAATTGTTGTCTTTGCTTTCCATTTAACATCCGTAATTCGAGTGACGAGTCAACCTAACGCTTTTTCAATTGGTATCAGAACGGGTCACCTTTATCGCAGGTGTTTCGATCATGAACAAAATCAAGGAAGGTGGCTCCACCACTCATCCTCCTATCTTAGATGGGACAAACTATTCATACTGGAAAGCTCGAATGACTGCCTATCTGAAGTCGATTGATAGCAAAACATAGAAGGCTTTGGTTACTAAAAGGTCTCATCCAACCATTAAAAATGACGATGGGAAGGAAATCTTGAAACCTGAATTACAATGATTAGAAGCAGAAGATGAGGCGTCCTTAGGCAATTCTCATGCCTTAAATACAATATTTAATGGTGTGGATCGCAATATATTTAGACTGATCAACATATGCGTTTCTGCAAAAGAGGCGTGGGATATTCTATCCATTGCTCATGAAGAAACTTCAAAAGTGAAAATGTCAAGGTTGCAGTTGTTGACTTCAAAGTTCGAGAATCAGAAAATGCTAGATGATGAATCAATTGTTGAATTCAATGTACGGTTACTAGACATTGCTAATGAGTCATTTTCTCTAAGAGAGAAAATTTCAGAAGAAAAACTTGTCCGAACGGTGCTTAGGTCTCTACCTAAGAAATTTGATACGAAAGTCACTGCAATTGAGGAGGCTAAAAGACATAACATCCCTAAAAGTCGATGAACTATTTGGCTCGCTAACCTTTAAGATGTCCCTAGATGGAAAGCTCGAGAAGAAGAATAAGGGAATTGCTTTACAGTCCTCAATTGATGATGAGCAAGTTGACGCTAACAGAGAGTCTGAAGATTCCCTTTCTAAATCTATTTCACTGCTTCCAAAACAATTCAATCGTGTTCTCAAACGATTTGGAAAGAAGCCTGACAATTTCATTCTAAAAATAACAAGTCTCGTGAGTCTCTTCCACTCAAGCAAGTCAAAACCCAAAGTAGTAGGAAGAAAGTCGACAAGTCGGTGCCTTAAACCTTAAAAAAGAAAGTTCATTCAAATGTAGAGAGTGTGAAAGTTATTGTATTTTCAAGCAGAATATCTTAATTTCTTAAAGAAGCAGGGTAAAAGTTATGTTTTAACCCTATCCGATGATCAGTCAGAAGACAACACAGATTCAGAATAAGATGTCAAATCTCTTGTCAGTAACATCTCATCTGACACCTTGTCATGTGAGATTTTGGAGTATGATGTGTATGCTGAACATGTTCACGACACCCCTAACCATGGGTCTGCGGATCCTTCTTATCAAGTTCTTTTTAATAAATGGCAAGATGATCAGAAAGATTTTGATGTGCAAAGGGAAAAAATTAAGACTTTGTTGGCAGACGATTACAGATTTATGACTACTATTGCAGAGTTGAAGCGAGAACTTAACCAAGTTAGAGCCGAGAAAGAATTTGTGTAAAAATGTTAGAATGTTAAACACTAATACCGAGTCCCTAGAGAAAATTTTGACAAAGGGAAAAATAGTTGGAGATAATTCTAGGTTAGGCTTCTTAAAAGGTGAAAATCATCCGAATAAACAGTCTCAGTATAAAGGGAAGCAAAAGATTGAGTTTGTTAGAAGGCTTTACAGGTACCTCCTTTAGCAACTCAACGCAAGTAGCCAATCGTGTTCACAGACCAAGATGGATCTGCCACTACAGTAGAAGAGTGGGCCATAAACGACCATTTTGCTATCAATTGTTGGAAACTCTTCACAAATTTACCTACTCCAAAAAGGCTACTCACTTCTCTCAAAATAGTCCTCATAGAAAGTAAAAAATGAAACAAGTTTGGAGAATGAAGAATGTTCAAAACAAATGCAATGTTGTACTGACATCCCTTAGATCATCAGCTAAAAAATATTGGTACTTTGATAGTGGGATCTCCGTTACATGATTGGTGACAAGAATTATTTGTCTGAACCCAAGCCTGTCAACTCGAGAAAGGTCACATTTGGCGATGGTACTTCTGGTAGGATCATTAGGAAAGACAAACTTAATTCCTCAGGTCTTCCATCCTTAAATGATGTAATGTTGGTTGAAGGGCTTACTGTCAACCTTGTTAGCATCAGTCAGTTATGTGATCAGGGTCTGAACGTGAGTTTTACTAAAGACTAGTGTGTTGTCACAGACAATGTCAAAGCTCTTGTCATGATAGGTACAAGGTCATCAGATAACTATTATCTGTGGAATCCTAACGTTGCTTCGTAGGTCTGTCATATCTCTCGACAAGATAAAGCAAGCCTATGGCATAAATGCCTAGGTCATGTGAGCATGAAAACGATTCAAAAAGTTGTAGTCAGAAGTGCTATATCGAGTCTTCCTTCTTTACCTTCATCGACTAGAATTATCCGTGGAGTTTGTCAATCAGGTAAACAAACTCGCACTCCTCATAAACAGACATCACATCTTGGCTCTACACAAATCTTAAAACTTCTTCGCCTGGATTTTATGGATCTTATGCAATCGGAAAGTTTGGGAAGTAAAATGTATGTTTTAGTTGTCATTGATGACTTCTCTAGATACACTTGGGTTCGGTTTCTTCGTGAAAAGTCAGATGCATTTGGTGCTTTTGAAGCTCTGTCTCCTAGTACAATGTGAGAAAGATCTGAATGTGATTCGTATTAGGAGTGATCATAGTAAGGAGTTTGAGAACTCTCAATTTGCTTTTTTTGTAATACAAATGTGATTCATCATGAATTCTCTGCTCCAATCATCCCCCAACAAAATGGGGTTATGGAAAGGAAAAATCGAACACTTCAGGAGATGGCATGTGCGATGCTACATGCAAAACATATGCCTCTTCACTTTTGGTCAGAAGCTCTAAATATTGCGTGTCAAATTCACAACAGAGTTATTTTACATCCCGGTACCTCGAGCACGCTTTATGAACTATGGAGAGGGAGAAAACCGAATGTTAAACACTTCCATATTTTTGGAAGCATGTATTACATCCTTGCTGATAAAGAAGCTAGACGTAAATGGGATTCCAAATCGAATGAAGACATTTTTCTTGGATATTCCACAAATAGTCGAGCCTACCGTGTCTACAATAAAAAAACTCGCTCTGTGATAGAATCTATTAATGTTGTGATTGATGATGGTCCAAACTCATCTAGCATCACTCCTATAGAAGAGGAAGATTCCGATGCACTTCCACTTGTTAATACAAATGTCGCTAACAACTCATCTGACATGTCAACTGACAAAAAATTTAAAACTCCTGTGGGTGACAATATGTCAGCATCTGAAGAGGCTAAAACAAGTAACAAGCATCCTTCCAACAGAATTCGCAAGAATCATCCCCCTAGCAACATCTTGGTAATCTTGACAAAAGGATGACCACCAGAAAGAAAGACAAAGTTAATTACTTGGAGATGATCAGTAATATTAGTTTCACCTCCCCCGTTGAGCCAAGGAATGTCAAGGAAGCTCTTGAGGATGAATATTGGGTCAACGCTATGCAAGAAAAGCTAGGAAAATTTGTGAGGAATAATGTCTAGACTCTTGTTCCGACCAGATTCAGTTATTATGGTCAGCAAAAAGTGAATATTCAAGAATAAGTCTGATGGAGACGACAATATTACCAGAAATAAAGCCAGATTAGTGGCTCAAGGGTATACCCAGACAGAAGATGTAGATTTTGATGAAACCTTTGCTCCAGTTGCAAGACTAGAGGCTATCAGACTTTTGGTCGAAATTTCTTGCCTTCTGAAATTCAAATTGTATCAAATGGATGTAAAGAGTGCTTTCTTGAATGGATAGTTAAATGAGGAAGTTTACAATGAGAAACCCAAGGATTTGTGGATCCTTCGCATCCTGACTATGTGTACAAACTTAACCAGACGCTCTATGGAATTAAACAGGCCCCTAGAGCCTGGTATGAACGCCTAACTCAATTTCTAATTAATAATGATTACAAAAGAGGAAATGTTGATAAGACCGTGTTTGTGAAAAATCTCAAGAGAAATTCGTGATTGTTCAAATTTATGTTGACGATATTGTGTTTGGGCGAATGTCACAAGAGATGGTAGAGCTTTGTGAAACAAATGCAGAAAGAATTAGAGATGAACATGGTAGGACAATTGTCCTAGTTTCTGTGGTTTCAGATTACAACTGAATGAGGGAAAATTCTCTCTCTAAGCAAACATGCCAAGAACATTGTGAAGAAGTTTGGGCTTAAAAAGGCCAGTGTCAAAAGAATCCATGCTCCTACTCATGTGAAAATGTCGAAAGCGGATGGAACTCAAGTTGATGAGAGTCTATACAGGAGTATCATAGAAAGTTTGCTTTATTTAACCGCCACATGACCGAACATTGCATTTGTTACTGGGATTTGTGTCAGATATCAGTCTTGTCCCAAAAACAATCACTTGCTAAGTGCTAAAAGAATAATTAAATACATTAATGGCACAAGTGATTATGGTTTGCTATACACTTTTGATACAAGTAGCTCTCTTGATGGCTACTGCTGATTGGGCCGGGAGCTCTGAAGACCAGAAAAACACTTCTGAAGAGTGTTTCTTTCTTGGGAACAACTTGACTCATGGTTTAGTAAGAAGGAAAACTGTGTTTCTTTGTCAACAGCTGAAGCTGAGTACATTGTAACAGGGAGTAGTTGTACTTAGTTAATTTGGATGAAGCAAATGTTACCAAAGGATGATGTCCCACAAGATGTCATGAATCTTTACTGTGACAACATGAGTGCTATCAATATTTATATAAATCCTGTCCAGCACAGTCAAACTAAACACCGACATATGCCATCACTTCATCCCTGACCTTGTTGAGAGTAAATAGATCATGTTAGAGCACATTGGCATGAAAAATCAAGTTGTAGATATTTTCACAAATGCATTAGATGTTGTCCAGTTTGAGGCCCTGAGAGCTGCTTTGGGCCTGTGTATTTTGAAGGCACAACAATTAATCATTTGGGTCAGTCTGAGGAGTTTGGCCCATTTCGTGTGCAAGCCCATTTTGAATTCAAATTAAAACTGTCTTAATGATGGTAGTTGAGAAGGCATGGCTGGTTAATTGTGTTCATCTTTCAAATCTCTTTTTGAATTCGTTGTGTTGGCAGTTTTACTATAACAAGTTTTCTTGCTATATCGTGGGTTTGTTCATTCTTCAACCGTCTCTCTTTAACGTTTGTTAGTTTGCTTGTCGTGCTAAGACTATTCGTCAAGGTGCTCATACCTCTGACAATAAGATGGCTAGAATTAAATAAAAGGCGAAGAGGAAATTACATGTCGTGGAGGATGTTCCTCCTTCTACCATCAACAAATATGGTGTTAGAGTTTGTGGGTTGTCTGTCTCGAAGAAGGAAATCAGCGTTCCTCCTCCCTCGGAAAAATGTCATCCCTCCAGTGCTAGCCCTTCTGTGGAATCGGAAGGAAAAGACAAGGTGAGTTCTTCCGCTTTAACAATGTCTAATTTGGTTGGTCCTGGGTTTGAAATTAGTCCCAATCCTTAAAAATCAACTTTAAGTGGTTCTTTCAAACACATGCATGAGTTTATTGCTCTCCCTAGAGATTCCAAGGATTAGTAGAAGATAGTGTCGATCCGCCTTCTGTTGCTCAAAAGGATATTAAGGCTTCTATTAGTAATGTCGTTGCTGATGATTTACTTACTGCTATTAGAGGAGATGTTGATTCTAATGTGTCTGAATTGGGTTGGCTACTAATGAGAATGTTGTTGTGTCTGATTCTAAGTTTAACGAAAATGAAAGCATTAATGTGAACGAAGAAAATGTTTTAAATACTGTTGTTGAGAATATTATGTCTACCTTTTCTATACCTGGTGCTACTGCTTTGTAAAATGTTTCTATTAATTCGGTTCTTGTTAGTACTGAGCCTCGTGAAGTGGCTCAAACTGTTGAGGAGAGTGTTAAGACTCTACTTGAGACATCTATTATGCTTGACCAAGGAAATGTGGTTGATGATCCTTTGACTATTGTGAATTATGAAAATTTGAAGAATACTGCTTCGTTTTGATGTTAACCCCGAATCAAGGGATCCTGAGAAATCTCTTAGCTCTACCCATTCTTCCGACGAAGACGATGAAGATAATATTCCTATTGTAGAGCTTCGATCAAGGAAAATTGTTGTTGATGCTAGTGTAACTGCTGCCAATAATGTTAATGTTTCGCATGAGACATCAGAAAATGATTATGTCAAGTCTTCTTCTAAGTATGACTCCAACTGAAGGGTTCGTAACAGCTCTGAAAACAAGGACACAGCGAACATCCATGTCCCCCGTGCTTCTGCAAAAGGCAAGGAAAAGTAATCTGGTAGTGCTAATGTTCTTCCGTTCCCCTGGAGGAAAGTGCAAGTTTGTGGAAAGAGGATGAAAAGAAATTGTCCGATCGAATTCAGGAATGTCGTGACCTCATGGATTTGCTACTTGGTGCTAGGTTAGAAAAAAATGTGTTGAATTTGGAGTCTTATTATCCCCTACTTGTTTGGGAATTTATAGTAAATCTATCATCAGATTTTGCGGATTCAACTAGTCCTGACTACTTGAAAGTTCACATCAGAAGACATTAGTTTGTTCTATTTCCTGCACTAATCAATCAGTTTCTTCACAGGAATGTGCCAGAAAATGTTACTAAGTAGCATCCATCTTTAAGGGATCTTGTGTTGAATTAACAGGGGGTGCTCACTCATCTTGGCCTAGGAAGAGTCAACTGTCTTCAACTGTGCTCAGTGTGAAATATGCCCTTTTACACAGAATTGGGATATCTAACTGGAGTCCTTCCTCCCATAAGTCTGGACTTTCCATTTCTTTTCCTACATTAATCTATCAGATTGAAACTAGATCTCAGTTCAACTATGGTGCATTTGTTCTAAATCACATAAAGGACATTAGGTCCAAAGCCCTTCGGTTTCCCATTTGCTATCCCGGGTTAATTTGTGGCGTTCTTGTTTCTCAGAAACCAAATTTGATTACCCTTGTTGAACCTTTTGGCTTTCCTCCAAGCCTGTTTGTCATTCACCCCAAGCTCCTGCAAGGACACCATGTTCCTGACATACACTACCACCTCGACTCGACCTTTTTTTAGGCCAAGCTAAAATTTGATTGAGTCTTCCTTTGGTAGTCGTATTCTTCAACTGCTATCGAATGAATCTCATGATATTCAGTCCTTAGTGCAAATGCTTCAAGAAAGAAAAGCTGACGTCGATGAGGTACTTCAGATGATGTGGTCTGTTTACTCCAGATCTGGTGGAGCAACCTCTTCTAAAAGAAGGAGTTGATTTTATTTAGTCAGAAAGAGGGAGAGTTTGGAAAGTGTTCTGGAAGATACTTGTTTTTTTTTTCCTTATTTCGGGCTTCTGTTGGTGATATTATTGTACTTGTTAAGACTTGGTTTCAAACAACTTTATTTTTGTTGAATGATTGGTTATTCGTCTCTTGTTCTGCCTTTAAAAAAATAAGCCGAAGAGGGAGCTTGTTGAAGATTTGATTGGTTGGCTTTATATTTTTCTAAGGCATTGATTTTTGCATTTGTCTCAAATAAAGTCTTAAAATATGGTTTAGACAACAGATTTGTTTTTTTGCACAATATTTTTTCCTTGATATTCCAACTGATTTATTTCGTTCAATATTTTTCTTTATTGAGGTGCGACTTATCTTTTCCAAAGGGGATTTATTTCCTTTCTTGGTTTCGATTATTAAAGGAGAATTATGCTGATCATTTGGGGTTGCCGCTTTTGTTATTTGAGCAAGACGATTTTTTCTGTTCTATGGCCAAACTGTGCAACATTGTGTTTTTGCTCTTTGCTCACTATATTTCGCTGTGCAAGGTTTTCATCTGGTGAGTGCATCACGTTGAAGATAATAACGGTCTTAGGGGGAAACTAAGCCATCACTATTGAGAAGGGATTCTCACGATCTTAAGGGGAGTCTAAGCCATTGCTACGGAGAAGAGTTCCCCATTTTTGGGGGATTCTAAGTTTCATCAGTGAAGGGAATTCGTTGACTTGAAGAAAAGATAACAACGCTGAGAGGAGTCTCACACACTATCGAAAGTCGAAGTGCTCAATGCTAATATTTTCGAACTTAGGAGGAGCCTAAGTGCATTTGAGAGGGAGTCTCACATCTAGGGGAAGCCTAGGTGATTAGTGAATAGAGCTCTGTGTGAGTCACTGTAGTAGTCATGTATTACAGATAAATACAATGTTGTAAACTGCTTAATTCATTAATATTAGAGTAGGGTTGGCAAAAATCCCCACAGAGTCGGGAAATCCGGCGTGGAATCCCGGTTTGACAGGGATAGGGTCAAACCGAGGATAAAAAATGAATCTCCAACCGGGAATGGTATCCCCCCCGGTCCCCGTCCCCGCCCACACACCGAATATTTTGTTTAATAATTTTAATAATAATAATAATAATAACAATAAATAAATAAATATATATATATACATACATATAAGTAGCTTAGCTACTGTTTTATTCTCTTAACCTTCTTGTTACTTTTTTTTCATTTATTTCATAATATAATTATCTTAAACTTTTTATTAAATCTAAAATATTTTTAATTATTAATTTAAATAAATAAATAATAATAATACTACTTTGTTATATTAAAATTTTAAAATTTGAATATAAATACCAAAATTTAATTGATTTTATATAAATAAATAATAAAAAAATATAAATATAAACGGGGAATTTTTTCCCGCAGAGATTCCCCGACCCCGACCCCCCAAAACGGGGAATGGGGCAGGGAGGGGGATTATAAATCCCTACGGGGACGGGGAGTGCATCCCCGACCCCACCCCGACTCATTGCCAACCCTATATTAGTGGATTATCTTTCTCCGACACACTGCCTCCCAGACGTAGGTGGATTTCACCAAACTGGATTACCAACTTCTATGAGTCTTTATCTCCTTGCTTATTGTTGGTATCTTATTGTTACAGTTGTTGTTTGTGCTTTCCGTTTAACATCTGTAATTCGAATGACGAGTCAACCTCACACTTTTTCAATATCTTTTTCAAAATAAATAAATAAATCAATAAACATTATAAAAATACTTATTTGAGTCCTGTATTTTTTCCTTTTGCTTTTTTGTGGCTACAATTTTGGCAGGAATTATGGTTGTGCCCTACCAATGGCATAAATATGTATTTCGTGCATCAAATGCAAAGGAAAGTGATCATGAAGAATGCAGATTTCAAGCTGAAGATAGGTGAAATGTATATCTACGTCTCAAAAGTTAGTTGTTTAAACTTCATAGATCTACATTTCACCAACTTCTAATAGGACAAATGAACCAAAATGCCAAGGTCATTTAATCAAAAGGTTGTCTAGTCGTGGGTTTTATTAGGTTGTATTTACTTTATTTTACTTATTTTGTTTTATTGTACTTTGAGCATTAGTTTCTTTTCATTTTTTCAATGAAAAGTCTTGTTTTCCTTTTTAAAAAAAAAAGGTTGAAAGAAATTCTGTATAGATTGAACTTCCAGAATCTACTGGAAACTGAGAGGTAATTTTCAAACCAAAAGGCAAAAACAACCACTGATCAGCCCACCATTTTACGTTCCAACATTACCTGTAAACTCCAAAAGGTCTTGTAAAAGTTGAAATCAATAGAAAAGCCTGAAAACAAAGTGAAATATCACAAGCTTGATAGTTGATCTAAATTTAGAATAATAATACTAAATCAATAATATATCAAAAAAGCATGAAAGGATCCAAAGAAACTCCAGTACTTCACTTTTCTACCATGGAAAGAATATTGGCATCAAAGAAAATATTAAACATTGCAATGGCATACCATCAGGGGGTTCTTTCTCATATTTTGTTTCGTTGGAGGTGTTAAACACTCCTTTTATATTCACAGCTGCAAGTGCAACAAATGATAAAAAGAACAATTCATATGAAACAATTCAAAAATAGCATTAGAATATGAAGATGGAAATCTGAAACACATACCAGAACGTTCAGATAAAGGGAAAAAATGTGCTAGAAACATCAGAATGCGTCCACAAAACACCACATCACTTGCCTAAATGCAGATCCAGAAATTAGTACCAGAATTAATTCTTTTATAAGAGAGAGCGAGAGAAAGCCAAGGCTCAGGCATACTGCTGACTGGAAAAATAATCTTCTGATAAGAAGCGGGGATCATAAATTAAAGAGAACAGATATTCTCTTCACATATAAATAACAAAAGGATAAGTTTGACCACCTATTGTTTTGTCTTCTCTTTTTTTGGGTAAGGAATTGGCTTTCATTGAAAAAATGAAAGTATAAAACGAAAGTTCTAATGACAATCGATCATGTTTGCTTGTAAATGAAAATTTTGTATTTAAATAACATGCTCCCTCGTTTTCTTTGGAAAGGAGAACTCCAATTCAGACATATATCTTGCACCGAATAGTCTTCAAAACGCTTAGATAGGGACACCAAAATGATGCATTAAGCTTTGCTGTCTCAAGGCGATTTTTCCAGCAGGTTGCTTTGTTATGGAATACTCTTTGATTTCTCTCAAACCACAAATCCGTTAATAGGGCTTTGATAGCGTTATTCCATAGCAGTTTAGGTGCTAGTTTTAAAGTAGGACCAATCAAAATCTGCTCCACATTATCTCTGAATGAGTTCCCAAAAAAACAGCTTGTGTTGAAAGTTGCCAATAAAAAATTCCAGCATGATGTAACATAGGGACACTCAAAGAAGAGGTGCTGTAAAGACTCACTTGTTTCTTGTTGGAAAATAAAAAATCCATGTATCACTTCTTCAATTTACCGATGATACACTGATTTTTTGTAAATATGATGATGAAATGCTAGAGAATCTTTGAAAGACGCTTGATTTATTTGAATGGTGTTCGGGGTAAAGAGTTAATTGGGAAAAATCTGCCATTTGTGGAGTCAATATTGAAGAGAATCAGGTGCATGCTGCTGCCTCTCTACTAAAATGCAAAGTCACTTGCCTATTATATATCTTGGATTGCCCTCAGGGGGATATCCAAAAAGGGTCTCATTTTGGCAGCCAGTCATTGATAAAGTTCAAGATAGATTAGACAAATGGAGGAGGTACAACTTATCAAGGGGAGGAAGAGCCACCTTGTGTACATCGGTTTTGTCTAATCTCCCAACCTACTATAGGTCCACCTTCCTTATGCCTGAAAAAGAAGTCTCTATCATAGAAAGAACAATGAGAAATTTCTTTTGGGAAGGTCACTATGAGGGTAAAATGAATCATTTAATCAAATGGGAGACGGTCATAAGGGCCCAAGAGGATGTAGGAATTGACATTGGAGGCCTCCGAAACATAAATTTGGCATTGTTAGCTAAGTGGGATTGGAGATTTTTTAATGAAGACAAATCCCTTTGGGCTCAAGTTGTAAAGAGCGTCCATGGCAGTAGCTTGTTCGAATGGCATACAGCAGGCTAATGTAGCCTAAGCATAAGGAGCCCTTGGATTAGCATGCATTTCTAGTTCTTGGATGAAAATTGAAGCTTTGGCGGTCTTCAAGCTAGGCAATGGATGCAGACTTGGCTTTTGGTTGGACCCTTGGATTGACAAAATGTCTTTGTATGAACGCTTTCCTGGTTTATATAGAATTGCTATCAACCCAAAAGGATCAATAGCTAAACAATTCCTAAATGAGACAAAAAATTCCTCCTCATCTTGGTCAGTTTGTGATGTAGCCTAAATGATAAAAGGAGAGAAATCTCCAAGAACCAAGATTGTGAATCTTTTATTAGAATGAATAATGTGTTTGATACAAGTGGGGAAGGTTCCTATTTATAGAGTTTTATTACAAGTGGGGGTAAGAAGGGAATTAACCGAGAATATTTCCTAATTACCCAATTAGCCCATATTCTTCTTACATTATTCTACCCCTCCAAAAAGAAAACTCGTCCTCGAGTTTTTAAAAAAAAAAAATTTATGAAGCAAACAAGGAATGAAATAAACTTGTTCAATGGAGTATGACCAAACCAACCTCCTACATTTTGAACAAAAATATTATGATCAATTTGAGACAAAAAATTCAATATTGCCACCAAAAAATGAACTTCTCCATCAGCCATAAACCCAAAAAAGATGTTTCCTTCAAACTCATTCAAAACTGTATTCAAATGACCAATCACTAAAAAACCATCTTCCAAAGAGAATCTTTCAAGAATCACGTCTTCTTTATCAGCTCTTCGACAATTTAGTGATCCATTTCCAACGCAATCAATGTGTCGTTGTTCTTGCTCGATTTTTGCTCGGTGTTCGATGCTTCTTTTCCAACATCTTCGTTGGATATTTCTTCTCCACTTGAAACTATTTCCAAGCAACATCTTCAAATTCTTGTTTTTCTTCAATTTTATCTTCAAGGTTTTTTATTTGAAAATTTTCCAACCATGATTTCTTTATTTTTTCTTCGGTATATGAAATCAATCCGTTCTTGAACTCTTGTGAATGAATTGATAGTTGATCAATATGCTGAGTCATTTTCCCCAATGAACGTTGGATGTCTTTCGTTGTTTTCTTTATTTCCTCCAATGCTACGGGATCAAAGTAGTCATTTTGTTGGATTCTTGAATATGTTTTAATCTCATAGTGGGTATAGGACTCATCCACTGATTTTCTTGATTGTGTTTCATAACCAGAAGAATGATTTTGAGTCTTGAACATTCTTCTTGGGCTGTAAAAATCCATTCTTGATGATTCTTTAATTCATCTAACTCCCAATCTTTACGTTGCTTTCTTGAAAAATGGGTTTGATTGGATCATCGGGCATTTTTTCGATATTGTTGCCTCCTTATTCTGTCCCAAACTGCCTTAGAAACATCATTGGAATCACCAAAAATCACTAGAATCAAATTTCCCATGAGGATAATGATAGGTTCTTTGAGAAAATCGACATAGGCAAAATGAGTATATTGAAATTCTTCTTCTGAATCACTTGAGTCAGAATTTTAGCATTGTTTTTGGAAGTAAATTTGATTCTCTTGCCTACCAATGTTTTTGGGAATATCTTCTCAATCACTTGAATCAGAATGCCAGCAATTTAAATTGGGTCTTTGGGAATAACTTTCCTACTAATATGTTGCAGATTTTGATGGCTCCCTCTCTAAAAAAGAATGCCAAGTTGCTGTGGAATAATGCAGTGAAAGCATTATTGTCTGAAATTTGGTTCGAAAGAAATTAACAAGTATTCCAGGACATGCGAACCACTTGGATGGAGCATTTTGATATCGTCCAGCACAACGCTTCGGCTTGGTGCACACTTTCCAAGCATTTTGCAGATTTTTCACTTCAAGACCTAAGCTTAAATTGGAGGGCTATCATATTTCCAGATTTTTAGAAATTTCTTGGATGTACTTGTAGGCCTTTGTTAGCTGTTCTGTGTAGTTTCTGGTTATTCCATTGAGGAAGTTTGTGTTTTGTGTTTTACGTTGTCCGAAGGTGTGGACTTGAGATGTATTAGTCTTTGTGACTTGTAGACATATTTATAGTACGAGTTTTATTTTGATAGTTGGAGATGATGAGGGTGCAAAGGGGGTGTCAACCTAGTTGAGATGTTCGGGTGCACTTCTTGATCCTTAGGTTCTATTTCTCTTCATTTCCATATTGTACATTGAGTTTTTGTCTCATTACATTATCTTAACGAAGAGTTAATTTCCTTTCCAAAAAACAAAACTCTCTAGAGATTTTAATTGTTGTGTTATATTCTTTGAATCTCACCATAATTATTAGGATCAAGAATCAGAGAAGATGATTGGGAGTGCTAGGATGCTTGATGACCTTTACTACATTGATGAAGGTTCTTTTAGCAATAAAATAACTCAAAATCTCATTAGTATCAGTTCTCTTTCTATCAAGAACAAATTATACTATGGCATCCTAGTTTTCCTTATCTCAAATATTTATTTCCAAATTTGTTTAAGGGAATTGATTGTTCCTCTTTTGATTATGAAAGTTGCATTTTAACAAAAAAAACCATTGGTCCACATATTTTTCAAAATCTTATAAAGCATCAAAACCTTTTTATTTAATTCATAGTGATGTTTGGGATCTAAAAGAAACAACCAACTTAATTCCGAACTTCTGCAAGCCGAATAACTTTACAATTATTTTCCCTTTTCTTTCGAAAGAAATCCTTCATGGGAGAGTGCAAGAACTCCACTAAATCAGCTTCAAGCCATTGTAAAGACTAAAGAGGATAAATATATGAAAATCTTCCACTTATAATTCATATCTTCCAAGAAGAAACCATTTTCCTCTAACCAAATACAAAAATAAGAATTCCTAATGCAACAACTCTTGACTTCCATCTTCTAAAAGAAGAACTCTAAATACTTTGACTAAAACCAAATACAATATTGGGATATGATGCCGGCGCTAAAGATGTGTCAACCTAGTTGAGATATCCGGGTGCGCCTGTTGATTTCCTCGTCTTCTAGTTTGTATAGATTATTATGTCTTTTTGTACTTTGAGCATTAGCCTCTTTTCATTATATCAATGAAAAATTTTGTTTCCTTTTTTTAAAAAAGATAATTAAAAAATAATTTTAAAAAAAGAAGTGGCAAGCTAGGCGAGAAGGAAGGCTAGGCAACGAGGAAAGCTAATTGAAGAAGAGGCTGAGTGGAAGAGAGTGGGAGGATGAGGAGGAGAGAGGAGAGAACATAATTACCTTAAGCCCAATAGTGTTTGGTCCTCAGTGAGATTTCATGTTTCTCTTTAGGGCTTCAATTTCAAAGATTTTTTTTTTTGTAATTATTCTCTAGGCAATATCTTACTTAGTTGGAAACCCTTCCTCCAGTGGGGTTTTTTCCCGTGGGCTTGATTTTTTGTATGCCCTTGCCCTTGTATTTTTTCATTTTTTTTCTCAATAAAAGTAGTTGTTTCTATTAAGAGGGGGACCCTTAAGCCCAGTCCTTGTTTGGGGGATGGGTTTAGGACGCCAGGCTCCTATTTTCAAAATGAGAATTAAAGATTAAAAGAATGCAATTGCAATACATTATAGTACCTTTGACAGACGGCGGAGCAATTGATTGCAAGTTCTCAACATGACAAGTTTTCCACGTGCAAAAAGCTCTTGCTGTGACAAAATAGCCATTTTGTTTTGAAGGAAATAAAGTTACAGAAAACTTATAGGAGAGAGAAAAAAAAAAGTATTTAAAGAAAAATGGAAATAGTGTATTTGAGTAACAAGAGGAAACCTTTCCCAATATGTCTTGTTTACTCTCAATGTAACCAAAAATATCTTTGCAGTTCCTCAATGTTGACATTTCAGTCAGGTCCTCCAACAGCTGGAATATCATGCCTCCTTCAACATGCTCTTTCTCACAAAGATATAGGACCATGTCTAAGGCAAGAACGACGACATTAGAATGATTAAAAAGTGCCCAAATGCTGAAGAATTAAATACAAATATTTTCATCATTAGTGCAGTTTCAATGCAGCGAAATCTTCAGACAAAAACTAAAATCAAGGCCAAAACTAGATCATTATTGAGAATTACCAAACAAAGAAGCTTCCATTGATGTTAAAAAAAATTCTTCTCAATCCAGCAATGAATCTTGAAGATTAAGGAACAAAATGAAGAAAGAGGATCCAAGATTTTAATTAAAAAAAATGGAGTACAGGTGCTGAGCATGTAAGATTTTTATCAACTGCAGAGCATGAAAAAATCATGGTGCACGTTGGGTTAATGGTCAAGCTAACGTGACAATGCTTAGGTATCAACTCTTTTTAAATAGAAATAAATCAATAATTAAAATCTGGTACTTCTTTAAGTATACAGCAATACCACAATAATTAGTAAACCATATCACAAAAAATTAAAAATCAGTTGAACACCTATGAATTTTGTTTCCTATGCAAAATATATGTATATATTTGGTCAAAAAGAGTTGCTTTGCCCTAGGGGCTTTTTTGTAATTTTCTTATGGGCCTACGGTTTTCATCCATCTATTTATTTGAGCAAGTCTTCCTATATTTTGTATCACTTCAATAATAAAAAATAAGTCTCTATCATGGTTTTTTCTCCCTGGTTCTAGGGTTTTCTACGTAAACTATTTGTGTTTCCCTTCTCCTTCATCTTTTATTTTCATCATAGAATCAACAACTTTCATTAGAAAAAATGAAAGAATATGACCATTAGGTTACAACAACACGTTTAACTCTAAAATAATATAAAATACCAAGAAGACGAGGAATATGACCCTGTGAAGTTTCCTTTTCATCAATAGAGATCCCATACTGCATTATTGGCTCCGTTGATTGAACTCCAGATGACTGTACCAATATCAAAGTGAAGATAAACTTATTTACAAAAATACTAGAAAAAAAAAATGTGAGGCTGAAAATTATTTATTTTAATAAGAAACTTAACTTTCATTATCAAAAGGTAGATACAAGAAAGGGGGAGATGAGATATCCCTACACACCAACCAGTTAAAAAAGGGAGGCCCAACTGGTGTAAATATGAGTTAGGCTATAATTACAAAAGAATTTAGAAGTAGAAGACCATGAAGAAGCAAATAGAGTAACTAAATCCCTGTTTAATTTTTTATCACAAATTGCTTGGCACGGGCTAATGGAAAATCTTCCTCAATTTTTTCTTCCTATCATTTCCATTTTGTCCCATTTAATAAATATACTTTTATGTCAAGAGAAACAGCTAAAGATTCTATTTAGTATGAAAATGTAGACAAGAAAGGCATGGGGATAGTGAACAAAAATTATCTTCCCTTTTTAAGTTGGAACTTGAAGTACCATGTAAAGGAATTGGTCGTTTATTCATGTTAATGTCCAAATCTTACGAGAAATCTAGAATGATTAATCAACCCTTCTTTTTCTGAACAAAATAATGTCCGTTATAAAACTATACATTCACACACACAAAACAAACAAATAGAGTTTCCTTCCAATATCTAGATTTCTAAAAGAATATCCAATTTCTTCATTTCAACAACAGCTCCCAAAGGCTTTGTTGCATTCGTCCAAATGGTTTTGCCTGCTTTCTCAACTTGTGGCCACAAACCAATTGATTCAAGTTATCTTGAGCATAGTATGATCAAACTGAGCCATGTTTAATCGCAAAACAAGGCTATCCAGCTGAAATTTTAATATTGACAAAGGATGAATAGAAGTGGTCCTGGCTTTCCCATTCTTATTGCAAATAATACAATGCAACACATTAAGCTAACAGCAATATTAGGAAATCTTCTTTGTAGTTTCTCTATGTTGACTCTTCCACGGTTTAGGATTAAAAAAAAATTAACTAATTATATACATAAACAAAAAAAACAAAAAAGAGGTCTTTAGTATGATGTAGACTGTGTATGTATTTGTAATTTTCATATTCTTCAATTTCTATGCTGTCAACCTCCTAAAAATTGCTAGATCAAGACAACAGAATGTACTTCTAACCTTCAATATCTCGAAGAAACAGGCTTCACACTTTGTGGAGGCACCAAATTGTAACTGAAGTATTATACAAATAGTTTTCTTGCACTAAAAGGTTATGATATGATTTTTCAGAAGCAAAAATGATGACAGAGGCAAAACACATCCTTTCTTCCCCTGGACCTCTCCAGGTGACAAAATACACTGGAAGTTATGGTTGGTTCCTGAGGATTTGCAGCGAAAGTATGCAACTGAAGGAACTTGCAATTGAAGACATCTAAGACCCAAAGACTATAGGGACCACAAAATTTATCAATGTCGGAATTAGTAAAATCAATTCCATTTAGAACCAAATACACAATAGAAACCTGAGCTTTGTCAAAAATCAAGATTATAAATCCAAGGAAGAAAATTTCAACAAAATCATCTACCTATAAAAACAGAGTCGAGATCTAACTAGACCTAGCTCCATGACAAAAATTTTAATGTAAAAGAAGTTACAAATACAGCAAAAAAAGATCATAAAATAAGTTTCTCTACCATATGCATGATTAATGAAATCTAAATCTCAATTATACGAGCTCCACTGTCTAGCTTACCACTAATTCTTGAAGCAGTCGCCGTAGAATATTTTCCAGCAACTGATTTTCATCTTGTGCCAATTTCGTGTGCTTCTGTTGTGTGAAAAAATAAAAAAAATAATATTAATAAACTAAAGAACTGTCCTATCAAAAGAAAAATTAAAATTAAGAACTGACAAAAAAAATATTCTATATTGTTGAGAATTGAAGTTTTGGTTTTTTTTGTAATTTAAAATAAACCAAGCTTTAATAAATGAACTGTATCAGAGATTAAAGAACAGTATCAGGGAATCTACATGAAAGACTTTAAACTCGTAACCAAAAAACAGCTCCAAATTGATAAGAATGGGTCATAAAAGATACCAACATAACTCCTTGGAAATGGACACCAAAAAACAAACCTCGTCCAAAGACACTATCTCAAGTCGAATACTTTGTTCTCAATATCCAAGAAATACAATGTCAAGCTTGAAAGTTCTGAAGTATCCACTTTTAGGAATACTGATCAATCAAAATAATGGTGCTCAAGGTCGTTAGTTCATTCGTATAATTATTCAAGCGGAAGGGAACTTCATGCTCCCAGGGGGTAAATTAACTCTAACCCAAGAACTTTCGGGTGAGAAATAAGAGAGATTTCTTGCAGGAAAACTACAAGGCGGAGAAAGCCACTGTGCTTTTTGTGTGTGTGTGTGCGTGCATGAGAGTACTCTTTTGATAATTAAATCTTTGTATCAGAACATAACCCCCACCTCATCCAAAGAAAACACTTAACTCCATATTTATTGGTCAAGTTTGCACTTCCCATCTGAATTTGAAACTTTCAACACTCTATGAATTTGTGAAGTGCTATTGAAATTCGATACTCTACCAATTTGTGATGTGTTATTGACATTCGATACTCTACGAACTTGTGATGTTTTATTTACATCATATATGACATTGCAGGTAGTCCAATGTTTTGGTGTAGTTACCTGAGGTTTGATAACATCTTGAACTGTCTGCAAAGCAAAATTTTCTGGTGACCCCGTTTGCAATATGGCTTTCCGAAATTCTTCCTGGAATTTTAAAAATAAAAAAAATAAAATAAAATAGAAGAAGAAGAACACGGCTGCATGATGCTTGGAGAAAAATGTACTGAATATACATATGTATATATATTTATTTATGACAATAGCTGATTTAAGTAGTTTCTCGTTCAAAATGCCTAAACCAATAAACTCGTCTAACTCCCAAGATCACTAAGCACGAGTCAATTCCTCCTACCCCCCCAAAAAAAAATAATAATAATCAAAATCTACTGCTTGTAGCTGATACAATCAATTACAATTTACAGCCCATGTGTTCAATTTCCTTCAAACTCTACCCTAATTGAAAGAAAAAAGAATATAGAATTCCAGCTGTTTTAGAACAATTTTTTCAAGTGAAATTTTTGTTGATTGCAGCCAAAACTTCAATCAGAAGAAATAGCGAAAACCATATTTCCTCCCTAGTCCCTCCATTCGAAAATCGTAGGATACAATTCTAACAACTATTAACATATATTCTCCCGAGAGGGAAAAAAATCCATTCACAGTTGAAACAAGCACTCCCGTGCATTAACAAACAATAATCACTAAAACAATTTGAGACTGCTGCGTTCTGAATAACAGCTATTGCCATCCAGACAGCAGTTCTGAAGAAACCCAAGCTACAGTTTACACTTGAACAAAACCAAACAATAACACGACCAGACTCGTCGAGTGTGAGTTTACCATGTCAATGGTTCAGAAATTAGCACCGCCGGGTATTTCCTATTGTTCTGAATACCGAAGCATGAGCTACAATAAAATTTGTCGACTCTAGTCTCAGCAAAGCTTCGAGTTCGAAGTCCTATAGGCGAAGAGAACGCAATGAGACGGTACTTTCGCAATGTTCTTATTGAATTATACCCCTGTTTCTTTTGTTGGGGGTTAAATTACTAAATTTGGTCCTAAGAGTTGGCAACGGGGTCGGGACTCCATCTCGTCCCATGGGGTATTTCCCCATTCTCACTAATTGAAGACGGAGACGGGAACAAGGATTCTTCGTTGGAGAAACGGGTCTCACGGGGACCCATCTCCATTTTATATATAAATATTTGTAATTATATATATATATATATAAAATATTTAATCGAGGACGGGGTGGGGATACCCTCCCCGTCCCCGATCGGACACCCGGTTAGAATTTTCGGTTTGACTTCCATTTCCAATCAAGCTGGGATTTCTCACATCTGATCGAAGTGAGGACCCGACCTCGCAGGATTTTTGCCAACCCTACTCACTTTCACTTTTATGTCTATCTTCAACTTAAAAATATATATACTTTTACCTCGATATAAAGCCGAAATAATAATTTTGCAAGTCCTCTATATAACTTCACAAACTTTTATCCAATCCTAGGTTATGAACCAAATATTAATTTTAACTTTTATGTTAACTTCCAAATCATAAATTTGTCTTACAAAAACTCAAAACCATTTACTCATCTAAAACTACTCCAAAACTGCCACCGAGTAATCCAACCTATACACAAACCACAAATAATAATTAACGACTAAATTTATAGCAATTAAACTTAAGCCAAAAGGGTTATAAAGCCTTATGATTTACCAAAATTTTTTTGAAACCACGAAATTTGTTGGACAACACTTTTTTGGCTTAAAAAGAATCCTCCAAAACACGAATCTAAGACCCAAACATAAAGGGTATCAATAAATTGGAGTAAAAAAACTAATGGGTATTCGAGATTTATAAAGAACCCACCAATTGCTTCCAAATTTCACTAAACAGTGTGTTAAATCCCCTTCAAATTTGTCAATCTAAGTCCAAAACGAAACGAGTGACTGTCACAAAGTTGAATGGAAACGAGTACTCAAAAACGAGTTGACCAAACAGCCCAACACAAAAGTTACTGAATCCAAGACTTCCTGCGCTCATGATGTTGGTGTTGACAATCAACAAGCGGAAGCAATTTGGATCTTGAGCACTCTAATTCTATTAATTTTAGCAATCTAGCAAGCATGGTTATAATAAAGAAATAGAGTTTCTAAAATTTACCTTTGAAGAATTCTTCAATTACTTCAATTCCAGCTCGAATCTCCAACACCTTGTAGACCACTATTTGATCTTTTCTACTACTAGATTGGAGGGTGAAATCTAAAACGATGTTGAATTTAGGAAAAATAGAGGAAAAATCAGATTTTGGTGTCTCAATGATTAGATAGAACCATTATCTCACCAATTCTCAATTGTCTGAATCTACCATAAAAAATGAAATTCATTTTGATCAAACTCTACATGCAACTAAATTTTATGAAAAATCGACACCAAATCTCAAACTATTTGAGTGGAAAATGGTGGTGTCTTGAGTGAGAAAAAAACCCACCAAAGAGAATTTCTGATTTTTAATTAAATTTTAAGCAAAATTCAATTTAAATTTGAAATCAAATTTCAATATTAAAATTGGAATAATAATAATAATAATAATAATTATATTAGATAAAAACCACTAGTTTTAAATAAACTAATTTTATAATTAATTTTAAATAAAAATTAATTAAACAATTTAACTAGTTAATTTAATATCACATATTAATTAAACACCTAATTTAATATCAAATATTAATTAAACACCAATTCCATAAACATGAATCTCTATTCATGTATTTAATATTGAAATCATATTTAAATATTTTTCCAATTATCCAATTTCGTTTAATTAAATAATTAAAAGTTTAATTATTGATTCCCTTAATTTGAATTTGAACGTTTCAAATTTACTCATCACATTATTCTAATGTTTAATCCGTTTGTGAGCTAGTAGAGAGACCTAATAGACCTATAGACATAGCTCCAACGATTCGAGATTAATTGGCTAAACTCTTTAAGCCAAAGTAATCGACATTCGTTAACTATCGAGTCACTCAACTAAAGCCCGTAGCTGTACTATTCTCACTGTAGATATATTTTTGTCCACTCGATATAACCATAATCAATAAGTCAACCCTTCACAGGTTGTTCATAATAAACTGGGTCAAAAGTTGTTTTACCCCCGAGATTATATCTTGCTTTTTAAGTCTCATTGATCCTTTAATGAACAATGAGTTTGTGATCCAATCATCAAACCGAGTCCCTCTGGAGCCAATGAGATGGTGGAGCCCTTGTTCAAGACCCCAAGTTAGCACTTAAAGGAACAATCTCTCTATTATCCTTAAAAGCGGGTAGGAGTGAATTTTATCTTGCACCCTGTGTCCCCAACTATATACTCGGTCTTACCTCTAAAATGGGCGACTTATTGAGCTGGCGCTATTGCGCCAACCCTCACCCATGCAAATCTAAGGATATTCTCGAATTAACAGGAGTTCATAGTTAGCTCAAGATCAAGATCAAGTTATCTAGGTCATCACTTTGAAATAGTCAATCTTATACAGTAAACAACATGACCTATTTCTTGGTCTAATCTTATGCAAACATCTTTTGCATAGGATGCCCCAACTCGCATGCCTACATATGAACGATTTCGAGATCACATCGTTTGTATCAAATACAAAGCAGGCCACATCTATAGTGTTCCCAGGATAAGGTACCCAATCCTATCCTTATACGTATAGACTGTTTGGCTATATACCTAAACCTGATCCTCTTTTATGTCTCTACATAAGGTTCAAGTATTCATGCTATAGTCAGGGGTTCGTTAGTTTATTGGAATTAATTTTTACAAGTGCAATCTACATCTTCAATAACAGTTTTGTTGAATAAATCTCAATAACATTTTTAATGCAAATAGAATATGTTTAATTTTACAAACTGTGAGTTTTATGACATACAACCCAACGCATGATAGCTACGATGAAACTAACGAAGCTTTAAGCGAAGGACAGTTAGGCAGTGAGGTGGACAAACGCATGAGATACCGATGGAGAATGTGGCTATGCTATCAACGGCTACCAACCATGACGACAATATCTGACAAATGGACGAGTGCAAGTGGCTGGACAAAGCTCCTTTTACGTGTGAAGACCGACGTTCATGTTGGGTTGTATGTCCTAAAACTTGCAGTTTGTAGAGTTAAACATTTTCCACTATCAATAAAGATGTTATTTAACATTTCTTCAATAAAGTTGTTATTGAATTTGTAAATTGTACTTGTAAAGACTAAATCCAATAAACTAAGATCCATGACTATTATATTAATACTTGAACTTTATGTGGAGACATAAAAGTGGATCAGGTTCGAATAAATAATCAAAATGATCTATAGCATACGAATAAGGTTGGGTGCCTTATTCTGGTAACACTATCGGATGCGGCCTAATCTGTAGTTGTTACAATCTGTTGTAAGGTGCTACAAATGAAGTGACCCTGATTTGTTCATGTATTGACATGAAGAGTGAAGACGTCCTATACAATGAGTTTGCACAAGATCGGACCAAGAAATAAGTCATTCTTACTTTATAACGCCGTTTACTATTTAATACTGACTATTTCGTTTAGATGACCTAGGTAACTCGATCTTAATCCTGAGCTAACTATGAACTTCTGTTTATTCGAGATTATCCTTTGATCTGCATGGGTAAGAGTAATCCAACATCTCTGCTCAATAAACCTCCCATTTTAAGGATAAGATTGGATAGATAGCTGGGGACATAGTTCTGCAAGATGAAATTCACGCCTACCTGATTTAAGGGATAAGAGGAAAGTTGTTCTCTTAAGTGCTGAATCCAGGTCTTGAACAAGGGTCTCACCCTCTCATTGGCTTGAGAGGGATCTGATTTAGTGATTAAATCACAAACTAATTGTTCATTAGAGGATCAGTGGAACTTAAGGAGCAAGACGTAATTTTAGGGGAAAAACAACATTTAACCTAGCCGTTATTACGAACAACCTATGAAGGGCCAACTTATTGATTATGGTTAAGTCAAATAGATACAAATATATCTACAGTGAGGAGAGTGCAACTATTGAGCTATAGAGGTGTGACTCGATAGTTAACGAATGTTGATTAATTCGGTCTAGAGAGTTTTAGCCAATTAATCTCAAATCATTGGAGTTCATGATTTGTAGGTCCAAAAGGTCTCTCTACTAGCTTGTAAAACATGAACACCTTGAATTAGTAAATTGAATGAATTTGGAATGATATCAATTTAAAGTGTTCAAATTGAATTTCAATTTGAAATATTCAAATTGAATTTAGGGTTTGAATTTGAATAGTTCAAATTCACATGAGGGTTTATATAATTATATTCGATATAATTAATTAACATTTAATTTATCAAAATTAAACAAAATTGAAGAGTTTATAATACTTGAATATTGATTTAAATATTAATTACATGAATATGATTCATGTTTAAAATTAGGTATGTGATTAATTTAATATTTGATATTAAATTATTATTTTAATTAATTAAATATGTTTAATTGATTAAAAATCATATTAATTTTCATTTTTAATTCAATTTGAGAAATTGAATTTTGAAATTCTGAATTTAATCAATTTTGAATTAATTAAATAAAGTTTTTGTTCATTTGGAATAAACTAAAATAAGAATTAAATATGGAAATTATATTGATAGTGGAAAAATCAAAATTTTCCACATTGGATGTGTTTTCACATTATACAAACACCTAGCCCATTTGTTCTCGAGTGCTTGCATGAAGGGTTGAAATAAAAACATCCAATTTCTCTGATTGAGGGAGAGGAAATGCTGAAAATTTTGGTTTTTCTGTAGTTTTTTTTTCATTTCTAAAAACCCATACCATTCCCTTCCCAATTCACTTCAATCTTGAGTTCCACCACTCAAATTCAAGGTTGGGAATAGTAGAGAAGTTCTCTTGGTGGTGAAGATTTGGAGTTGAAATCACGTGAAGAGTAGCTAGATTTTGGAGAGTTCTTCAAAGGTTTGTCTCTTTGAAACTCTATTATGTGAAAATATGTTTTAAATGTTTTAATACCCTATGAACATACTTATTTTGATGTCAAAATTAAGGAATTGGAATGCTTAATGATAATGTTTTCTTTCGTTGTATGTTTCTGAATTCCAACAGTTCAAGCACTGAACGATGGACAGAGGCAGGTTGGAACGACTGATCGTCGAACGGTGGTGAGGCTATTGGTCAATGACCGACATGATTGAAAACGAAAGAGGGGAATGGTATTTTTTTGTTCGAATGGCCTCATTTAGGAGGCCCAAATGAAAAATGGGCACCTGTTAAAAAAGTAATGGAAAGTGGTCTTCTGCTTACATCATCCATGTGTGATTTTACCGCTTCGCCCCTGAGATGCACCCTACGTGCTCTGCACTACCAAAGAACTCGATCTTTGATGGCTCATCACTTGATCCTCGATGCACGATCACTTGATACCCTAATTGTAACACTCGAATCCTCACAGGATTCATTAGGTTGAGAAAATAACTCAGACTTAAAGCCTTGGAAAGGAAAAGTGTTGGGATTGGTGTCCTAATTCTCTCGGTGGTCTTGTAGTTAAACTTTTTGTATACATATTGTTATTAATAAAATAAGTATTATTTTATAAGCATTTACTCAATCCAATAAACTAAGATCCTTGGTTATTTCATGTAATTTAAGCATGTATGTGAGACATACAAGTGGATCATGTCTTAAGTAATAACCTAAATGGTCTGTAGTATAAGGATAAAGGAGGGACACCTTAACCTGGTGACACTATGGATACAGCCCGCTTTGTAGATGTAACAAGTGTTGTAAAATGCTACAAATGGTCTGATCCTGACCATTCATATGGAGACATGTAAGCGGGGGTATCCTATACAAAGAGTTTGTATAAGATCGGACCACGAGATAATTAGTCTCTTTATATAAGCCGTTGATAATTGAGACTTACATTTCACTAAAATGACCATAGGTGACATGACCTTAATCCTAAGTGAGTTGGGAACTCCTGCCTATGAGGACGGTTCTTTGATTAGTATAGGTGAGAGTAGCCAGATTGCCAACTCAACAAACCTACCTTTTTGAGGATTCGTCTGATTGGGGAGCTGAGAACTCAACTACACAAGACGAAATTAACTTCTTTTCCAAAGCAGGGGTAAGTAGATAAATTGCTCCCTTAAGGGCTGATTCTGGGTCTTGAACATAATGGCCACACCCTCTCTTTGAAAGAGAGGACTCAGTCATAATGGGATTATGACTTATTATTCATTAGAGGAATCAGTGGTACTTAAGGAGTTAGATATAACTATAGGGGCAAAATGGTAAATTGGCCCAAATGTACTTACGAGCAATTTGTGAAGGGTCATCGCACTATTGATTGGTCATATGGACATAGAAATATATCTGTAGTGCAAAGAGTGCAACTATTGGTCTTTAGTGGAATGACCAACAGTTAACGGATGGTGGATCTTATGACTAAAGATTTTAGTCAATTATTCACGTACCATTGGAGCTTCAAGCTACAGGTCCATAAGGTCTCCTTGGTAGCTCAATGAATTCAAGTTGAGAATTAGTTTTTAGGTTAGTTTGAAGTGTTCAAATTAACAAAAGAGATTTTGATTATATATGATATAATTAAATTAGCTTAATTATATGTGATATAATTGATTTGATGTATTAAATACATTAATTGAAGGAATTGATAAAAATATAATTTATATTAAATAAAGGAGAAAAGAACTATGGTTTAAATATTGCATATAATGTAATATTAAAACTATAGGTCGTAAATATAATATGATAAGTTAGTTATTATATTTATTTATAATAAAAACAATTATGAGATAATTGTTTAGTTGGTTATTTTCTTCATTAACTGTGCAAATGGGAGGTTAATTTTAGTTTTGAATAACTAAAGGATAAAATGAAAAATGTTTTCATTTTATGAACGATTGTTCCATTTAGTGAATTACTAATCATTTACTCACGAGAGACTATACGATAACCTTCACGATAGACTAAACGATCGAGCGAGATTTGTTAGATGATTGTGTAAACGATTGAGCGAGATTTTCTAGACGATCATGTAAATGATTAAGCGAGAATTGCTACACGATCGTCTAAACGATCTAGTGAGATATTACTAAATGATCTAGTAAGAGCTCAAACGATTGTCTAAATGATATAGCGAGATATTACTAAACGATTAAGCACTCTCAGTCTATGCGATAGACAAAACCTTTTTCCCATTTAATTGATCGTGTAGTTCGATCGTTTTCTTCCTCCTTCCCTCTATCAGATTCACAGAGAGCCCACACCTCCTGGATTATCACTCCGAGAATACCAAGGTCGTCGAGTGGTAGTGTCGAAGGATTGTTGTTCGAGAAGCAAACTGTTCATGATTGTAACGATATCGAGAGGTTGGCTAGACCATTGCTCATGAGAGCAAGATATTGCCGGATGATTCTCACGAGAACGAGAGATTTCCAGAAAAAGGGTTCTTCAAGGGTATGTCTCTCAATTCCTTTTGTATTTAGTTAAGAAAACATGTTGTAATTTCCTTTATAATACATAGCTATTCTTGTATGCTTGTGAATGCATTTATTCTTGCACAATCGACTTGGAAAGATCGTGCTTCCACTTATTGGTTCTCTTGAATAAGAGTTCCTTCAAAAAGTTTGACTACGAACCTAAAATATGCCTTGAAGGAAGTAAAATTTCTAAGTCTTTAGGCATAATAGATTAAAGGAAAAAATTTGGCTAAGTTTCTAAACTATGTATGAGAATAAGGGTTAGATTCATAGTATAGGAGAGAAGAATCTTGACTAAGTTTAACTCATAGTATAGTTGAGGAAGTAGGTCATAGCATAGGCAAAAAGTCATAGCATAGTTGATAGCATAGTTGACAAAGTTATTGTTGGGTCGTATGTCCTAAAACTCACAGTTTGTAAAGTTAAACATATTCTATTATCCATAAAGATGTTATTCGACATTTATTCAATAAAGTTGTTATTGAATTTTTAAATTGCACTTATAAAGACTAAATCCAATAAACTAAGATCCATGGCTATTACGTGAATACTTGAACTTTAAGTGGAGACATAAAGATAGATCAAATTTGAGTAAATAGACAAAAATGGTCTATAGTATATGAATAAGGTTGGGTGCCTTATTCTGGAAACGCTATCAGATACGGCCCACTCTGTAGCTGTTATAGTTTGTTGTAAGGTGCTACAAATGAAGTGATCCAAATTAATTCATGTATTGATATGAGGAGTGGGGGCGTCTTATGCAATGAGTTTGCATAAGATCAGACCAAGAAATAAGTTACTCTTACTTTATAATTTTGTTTACTGTTTAAAACTGACTATTTAGCTTAGATTACCTAGGTAACTCAATCTTAATCCTAAGTTAACTATGAACTCCTATTTATTCAGGATTATCCTTAGATTTTCATAGGTGAGGGTTTGCTCAATAGCGCCGACTCAATAAGCCTCTCATTTTAGGGATAAGACTGGGTAGATAGGGGACAAAAGGTGCAAGATGAAATTCACACCTACCCAATTTAGGGATAGAAAAAAGGTTGTTTTCTTAAGTGCTGAATTTAGGTCTTGAACAAGGGCCCCCACCCTCTCATTGGCCCGAGAGGATTTGGTTTAGTGATTGGATTACAAACCAATTATTCATTAGAGAATCAGTGAAACTTAAGGAGCAAGATGTAATTTCGGGGGTAAAACAACATTTGACCTAGCCGTTATTAACGAACAACCTGTGAAGGGTTGACTTACTGATTATGGTTAAATCAAATGGACACAAATATATCTACAGTGAGGAGAGTGCAATTATCGAGCTATAGTGGTATGACTTGTTAGTTAACAAATATTGATTAATTCGGTCTAAAGAGTTTTAGCCAATTAATCTCAAATCGTTGGAGCTCTTAATCTGCAGGTCTATAAGGTCCCTCTACTAGCTCGTAAAACATGAACACCTTGAATTAGTAAATTGAGTTAATTTGAAAATATTTAAATTTGAAGTGTACAAACTGTAAATTAGGATTTGAATAATTATATTCGATATAATTAAACGTTTAATTTATCAAAATTAAATGAAACTGGATAGTTTATAATATTTAAATATCAATTTAAATATTAATTACATGAATAAGATTTATGTTCAAAATTTGGTGTTTGATTAATTTAATATTTGATATTAAATTATTAATTAATTAATTTAATTTGTTTAATTAATTAAAATCAAATTAATTTTCAATTTATTCAATTTCAGAAATTGAAATTTTGTTTTTGAATTTATTTGATTTTGAATTAATTAAATTAGAAAAATGAAAAATGAAAATTATGTGGAGATTTCTAAATTTTGGAAATCTTGAAGTGTTTAAACCAAACACTTATACCTAACCCATTTGTTACTTCAATAAGAGGTGGCATTGACTAAATTCTTCAGGCATTGCATGTAGTGGATGAATAAAATCTTTCAATTTTCTGAGACTGGGATGAGTTTCTTCTGGACTTCTAGGAAAACTCTACAGAAATTCATCCTCTTAAAAAACACTCCATTCCCTTGACATTTCACTTCAAGCTTGAGTTCCACTACTCAAATTCAAGGCTGAGAATAGTAGAGAAGATCTATAACTAGGTTCACTGAGGCGTTGAAGCTGTGAATTCGTGAAGAGCAGCTTGGATTTTGAGAATTCTTCAAAGGTATGATGTTTTTGAAAACTTTATTCTGGAAAATATGTTTTTGCATGCTTTTAGAACTCGAATTAAATGTAACTAGAGTGTTTATTGATTTTGTTTGTTTTCATTGTATCCTTATATATCCTATCAGTTATAGTATAGTAAGTCATAGCATAGCATGGTTGGACACATAGTAGGTGCATCCTAGGGGAGACTTTGGACAATTTTGGATACATAGAAGATGTTGGAAACTGTGCTATGAGGAAGAAGAGACCATGTTATGAGTATAAGGAGCTATGTTACAAGCATAAGAGACTATGTTATGAGCATGAGAGATTATAATGTGAGCATGAGGGGTTCTATGAGCATGAAGAGCCATGTTTTGATGTGAAAGCATAGGGAAGATTGGTTAAGTGTTGAACTATGCACCACTAAGAGAGGAAATTAGGGTTGGACAACATAGGGCACTATAAGTTGGGGTAACCCTAAAGATTAGAGTGTTGGGAGCATAGATGGTAAAGTGGGCACATAGATGGCCATGTGGGCGCATACCTTGAAGCGAGGAGAGGTAAAATGGACATATAGATATGTATGAGCTCAAAGAAGAGAGCTAGGCTATAAAGAGGAGATGAAAACTAAGGAAGAATGAAATTGAGGAAAGTTGGACGCATAAGGGAAAAGGTGGATGCATGGAGCAACCTAGGTTGAGAATTTGGCTAAGTGTTGAATGAAATAGAACACAACAAGTGAAGAAACCCTAGAAAAATTGAAGGTTGGGCACATAGGGAGTAAAGTAGACACATAGTTGGACTATTTTGGACAATTAGGGGCCATTCGGATCACATATATTGTTTTATAGGTATAGATATTAAATATCTGGGATTTGAATTTTTGGGTTTCAAATGTCTGGGATAATTAATATTTATGTCTGGATGTGCATGATAATTAATGTCTGGAAATAAAATATTTGTGTTCAATTCAATAATTTATATATAGAAACTAAAAATAGCTAATTATTTAATTAAATGTAAAAGATCAATTAAATTTAACATTAACTAATTTATTGTCATGTTAATTAATTATTTAATTAATAAAATAAAAAATAAACATTTTCTAATTAAATTAATTAATCAGAATATTGATAATTAACAATAATAATTTATGTTTGATAGCTCTAAAAAAGAGCTATTATTCCTAACTTAATTTGGGCTCGTTTTTAGATTTTATATGTTTATTTTTCTATTTTGTAGGTATCGAGCAATCAAGAGGTAGAATTGGCGATTTGGTGAAGAATGGGTTTAGTTTGAAGCAATTTGAAGGTGATTTGAGCATTTCGGCTTCAAAAGAGTAGAAATTACAAAAATGCCACCGTCACAAGTTTGCAATGCTAGCTTGACGCTCTGCAGTGTTGCAATGCTTTCCTGACGCTATAAAGCAGAATGTGCAGCGTTGCAATGCTCCGAAGTTTGCACAACGCCAGTGTTGCAACGCTCTTCCTAGTGACACTGC
>NC_052355.1:37233746-37239403 GCF_009727055.1 Benincasa hispida | reverse complement strand
GACACTGCGATGATTTCTATAAATACCTCCCTTCGTCTTTAGGTTAAAACATGCTGAATTTCAGGGGCTGAACTGATGGAGGCCAAAGTTAAACTTCAATCTTCTTCCTTTCCCTTCAGATTTTAGTATCTTTAGGTTAGTTTTTCTTTTTGTTTTGGGTTGTAATCGATGGATTAAATGTGTATCTTGGATTTGTCTATGAATTAAGAGGTAACTCCTATCTAATTTCTTTGAGCAAGAGCCATATGTTTAATTTCTTGAAGGATTTCTAGTTAATTTAACTGAATTATTATGAACTCTTTGGGATGATTTGATTGAATCTTAATGAAATTTTTATAAATTGATCTGACAAATTAGTTTATTGAAATTCTTGTGTTTAGTGGAAATGATGATTCTGCCTGGATTATTGAATTCGGGGCCACTAACCATGTTTGTTCTTTATTTCAGGGAATTAGTTCCTGGCGGCAGCTTGGTGCTGGTGAGATGACGATGCGAGTTGGAATCAGACATGTCGTCTCAATTGTGGTAGTGGGAGGTATCCGATTGACTTTACATAATAGATTTATCATTTTGAATGATGTTTATGTAGTTCTCGAGTTAAAGAGGAACTTAATTTTTGTAAAGTCATTGCTTGAATGTAATTATTTAATACATTTTTTAGTTAATAAAATGTTTATTTCGAAAAATGATGTTGATATATGTTTGGCTCAACTGGAAAATAATTTGTATGTACTAAAGCCATTAGCAAAAAATTCCCTCCATAACATAGAGATGTTTAAAACCTTCGTAACTCAAAACAAACGACTTAAAATTTCTCCTAAAGAAAATGCCCAACTTTGGCATCTACTTTTACGGCACATTAATTTCAATAGGATTGAGAGGTTGGTGAAGAATGGACTTCTAGATGAGTTAGAAAAAAATTTACCTGTGTGCGAGTCATGCCTTGAAGGCAAAATGACTAAAAGACCTTCTACTGGAAAAGGATATAAGGCCAAATAGCCTCTAGAGCTAGTGCATTGAGACCTTTGTGGTCTGATGAATGTATGAGCCAGGGGAGGCTATGAATACTTCATCACTTTTACTGATGATTATTCGAGGTATGGGTACGTTTATTTAATGCAACATAATTCTGGGTCTTTTGAAAAGTTCAAAGAGTTCAAGGTTGAAGTTAAAAACGCAATAAGTAAAATGATTAAAACACTTCGATCTGATCGAGGTGGAGAGTTTTTGGATTCTAAATTCCATATCTATATGATAGAATATAGAATAATTTTCCAACTCTTAGCACCTGGTGTACCTCAACAGAATGGTGTAACAGAAAGGAGAAATCGAACCCTGTTGGACATGGTTCGGTCAATGATGAGTTACGCTTCCTTACCTTACTCGTTTTGGGGTTTTGCAGTAGAGACTGCAGCTTACATCCTGAACTGTGTTCCTTCCAAGAGTTTTCCAAAACACCTTCGGAGTTGTGGAATGGTCATAAAGCTAGTTTACGTCATTTCCATATCTGGGGTTGCCCAGAACATGTGCTTGAGTCTAATCCTAATAAATTGGAACCACGTTTGAGATTATGCCTATTTGTAGGCTACCCGAAAGGAACGCGAGGGGGTTATTTTTATGATCTTAAAGAAACCAAAGTGTTTGTATCAATAAATACTACTTTTCTCGAGGAAGATCATATAAGGGAGCAAAGACCTAGAAGCAAAATTGTGTAAATGAGCTTTCCAAAGAAACTACTGAATCTTCAACAAAAGTTATTGAAGTGCCTACTACTTCAACAAGAGTTGTTGACATATGTTCATCTAGTAGGTTACGCTTCCTTACCTTACTCGTTTTGGGGTTTTGCAGTAGAGACTGCAACTTACATCCTGAACTGTGTTCCTTCCAAGAGTTTTCCAAAACACCTTCGGAGTTGTGGAATGGTTGTAAAGTTAGTTTACATCATTTCCATATCCGGGGTTGCCCAGAACATGTGCGTGAGGCTAATCCTAATAAATTGGAACCACATTTGAGATTATGCCTATTTGTAGGCTACCCGAAAGGAACGTGAGGGGGTTATTTTTATGATCTTAAAGAAAACAAAGTGTTTGTATCAATAAATACTACTTTTCTCGAGGAAGATCATATAAGGGAGCAAAGACCTAGAAGCAAAATTGTGTTGAATGAGCTTTCCATAGAAACTACTGAATCTTCAACAAAAGTTATTGAAGTGCCTACTACTCAACAAGATTTGTTGACATATGTTCATCTAGTAGGTCAAATCCACCTCAAGTGTTGAGGAAACCTCGACGTAGTGGGAGGGTTGCGAACCCACCTATTCGCTATATAGGTTTAACTGAAATCCTGGCTATGGTAGTTGATGGCGAGGTTGAGGATCCGTTGTCTTACAAGAAGGCAATGGAGGATGTTGACAAAGATGAATGGGTCATAACCATGGATCTCGAAATTGAGTCGATGTACTTCAATTCAATTTGGGATCTTGTAGATCAACCTGATAAGGTTAAACCTATAGGTTGTAAATGGATCTATAAGAGAAAACATGGTACTGATGGGAAGGTGCAAACCTTCAAAGCTAGACTGTGGCCAAGGGTTATACCTAAGTCGAGGGAGTCGACTATGAGGATACTTTCTCGTCTGTTTCTATGCTAAAGTCTATCCGCATCCTCCTATCCATTGCCTCATATTATGACTATGAGATATGACAAATGGATGTCAAGACTACTTTTCTGAATGACAATCTTGAGGAGACCATTTATATGATGCAGCCCGAAGGATCCATAGTCCAAGGTCAAGAGTAAAAGGTTTGCAAGCTGAATTGGTCCATTTATGGACTGAAATAGGCATCTTGATCTTGTAACATAAGGTTTGATAACGCGATCAAATCTTATGGTTTTGACCAAAACATTAATGATCCTTGTGTCTACAAGAAAATCATCAACAGTTCAGTAGTTTTTTTAGTGTTATATGTAGACGATATCCTACTCATTGGGAATGACGTAGGCTTATTGACTTTAGTTAAGAACTGGCTAGCGACCCAATTCCAAATGAAATATTTGGGAGAGGCTTAATTTGTTCTTGGTATTCAAATCTTTCGGGATCGAAAGAACAAAATGCTAGCACTATCTCAGACATCATACATTGACAAGATGTTGATCAAGTACTAGATGCAAAACTCCAAGAGGGGCTTACTGCCTTTCAGGCACGGAGTTACATCATCTAAGGAATAATGTCCTAAGACACCTTAAGAAGTTGAGGAAATGAGACGGGTCCCGTATGCATCTTCTGTAGGCAGTTTGATGTATCTGATGTTATGTACTAGACCTGACATCTGCTACGCTGTGGGGTTCATCAGTGGATATCAGTCTAATTCAGGATATGGTCACTGGATAATCGTCAAGAACATCCTCAAGTATCTTCGGAGAATGAGGGACTACATGCTTGTGTATGGTTTTAAGGATTTAAAATCATGAATTAAACCTAAGTAGGCATGCATGTCTTTCTTATTGCTTTTAGTTCTAATTTCTCTTTAACCTTTAAAAAGAAACAACTAAAACATTTTGCATATAACTAGGTGTTTATAACGCTTATAAAGAAACTTATGTGTCATGCTTCATGCAATGTCTAGTCATTACTATATATAACTTTTATATACATGTAATAACCAAGCAAACATGCTTTCCATACACCCTTATACCAGGGTTGGCAAAATTTCCCACGGAGACTTGGCCCCGCTCCGATCGGGGCGGGGAATCCCCAGTTTGACCGGGGATTGGGTCAAACCGAGGAAATTTTTTGGGGCCTCGTCTAGGGAAGGAGGTGGGGATGGGATGTTATCCCCGCCCCGACCCTGACCTCGATTAATCCCTGACCCTGATTTTATATATTTTATTTTTAATATTTTATAAAATATATATTTATAATATATAAAATAACTTATTTATATGTATGTTTATATTATACTATAACTTATAGTGTTGTGAGCCCAATATTGAATAATAATTCTAAATTTAAGCCTAAAAGTTAAGCCCAAACTTAAAATATTAAAAGAAAAAATGGGGAATCCTCGCGGGATCTAATAGAAGATTCCTCGTGGCTAATTAGTAGAGGAATCCCCGGGGGACCCCGTTTCCCGATGGGGAATCCCCACCTCATCCCCGCCTTCAAATGGCAGGGATGGGGGCATGGATGAGGGGGGGGAAGGGAAGTTGCCTACGGGTCGGAGACGAGGGACCCTCCCCCACCCTGCCCGGCCCTGTTGCTTACCCTACCTTATACTATACAAATTATAATATAAGATGATGCATGTCAATGCTTTTTATGCATGCATAAATATAACTCTTATATTATATGATGCATGAACATGCTCTTACGTAATTTAATCATGCTACTCTAAATTATAACATTTATAATTAAAGAGATGATGCATGACCAATGCATAACCTAAGGGTGGATTTTCTATATGTACATACCATATGACATATAAATGAATCATACATCTCATGTAAAAACCAAAGATTAATGGATTGGGATGAACCATTACAAAACCAGAATGAAATAATTCTATCTATTACATTTTTCACATCGAGCAAACCGGTTCACAGGCGAACCGAGTCTTGAACTGCCAGTGAAACACCATCGCTTAGTAAATGCCATAGGTAAACGATTGCATAGCGCACACTAGATGGTAGCCCGAAAATACTAAACGATCGCTTAGACGACAACAAGGTTGCGAAGCCTGATCGTCTAGACGATCGCTTCACACATGAAGAGGTAAACTATTTACCCGCCTTTACTCCGCGATCGTTTAGTCAGGTACTAAGCGATGAAACTTGCTGAGCTAAACGATCGTCTAGTGCACGTGTGCATTAAATGACACCCAAGCATCCGATACTCAGCGATCGCCTACCCGATCGTCTACACGATCCGACCAACTCTTGATCGTCTTCTTCCTCGAAGAACAACAACCCTTGCTCCAAACTTCTTCACGAACGACTCAAAACTCAAACTGACTTTGAATTACAGACTCGATAATAATTAATTATGCCCTAAAACGCAGAGGCCTTTACAATTAACCGTAAATGTAAAAGAATTAATCAAACTGAGGTTTCATCCCAAAAAACTCCATTAATCCGCACATTCATAAACGATTTAACAATTAAAACAAAGACAAACATGTTGCATCCATAAAGAATGTATATGCAATTCTTTGCATCAATGAAATTGGAATATTAAAAACCTGGCTCTGATACCAATTGAAGGAACTCTTAAATAAGAGTGTCGATGAGCGGAAGCAGATCTTTCCGATTTCATTGTGACAAGTCCTCTACACGAATGATCAGGATCAGACCATCTGTGACAAGTCACAACACTTGTGACCATTTCACAAAGCGGGCCACATCTGTAGCATTACCAGGATAAGGTTTCCCTCTTATATCCATATACTGCAGATCATTTTGGTTATCCCTTAAGACATGATCCACTTGTATTTCACCACATACATGCTTAAGGTACATAAAGACAACCAGGGATTTTAGGTTTATTGGTTTGTGGTAAAGCAAATAAAACATTCAACTGAGTAAAATCAAGAAGGGAAGTAAAATATCATATAATATACATCACAAGCGTTTGTACAAACTGTTTACAAACTATAGGACACG
>NC_052355.1:37226316-37233721 GCF_009727055.1 Benincasa hispida | reverse complement strand
GCATACACAACCCAAACAATCATACACATCCACTGTCTAAAGCCGAATTAGCAAGACTAGGCGAAACCCGAAGCCTGATCGACACACTACACACAACACGGATCATAAACCGAGGATTGAAACACATCAAAAACACTTAACAATCCAGTAAGACCACAAAACGGAACAACAACCAAATGGTAAACACGATCCCTAAAAAACTGGGCATATAGCCTCGGACATTAGTCGGTAGATCATTAAATAGGTGATAACAACCACCACAATGGTCTATCATTCCCATTGGGGTAATCCCCTTAGGATTGTTTGCGAGAATTCCAAACAAAGCCGCATGTGCCGCTCTCGTGTGACTGTTGGTAGAGATATGAAGTCGAGCCATGCTTTAAGAGGAACATATCAACCTCAGAAAACACTGTAGCCGTGACGAGAGGCTTCGTAAACGATTTCTCGAAGACTAAAACGATTGTAGTATTGAGCCTCAAAAGTAAGGAATGCCATTGTTGTATTTACGGACGATCAACGTATGCCCCCCCCAAGTCTTTAAAAGGAACGCAATCATCGCCTGGTGATCAGGTGAGCGTATTCTGCAGCACTATCTAATGAGTTCTCGCTGTGCATCTGCGTGGCCTGGACTCTAGGCTCCTTGGAAATTGCCATCCAGCCCGACAGGCCTGACTATTGTGTTGCGCAACAACTATACGTGGTAGTGTCACTCCACATGTGCTTAAATCTTCCTATCGTGGTGCCTGCGTAGGTAATAATCTTCATTCCAACTTCGTCTAGTAACTACACCGTGCTGAGAAATTACTCAACTGCTAAAATAGAAATTTCCTTCAGATAACATACCCTAAAGCTCATAAGAAAAACTTCTAGGAAATCATCCTTTGAGTCCGTATCTCACCGGCCTCTGAGGTATCGCAATCGGAGAGAATAGACTATAACATGCACGTCATATAACCCCCATCATTATAGTGGCTATTTATTAGATTAGAAAAAGAAGATGAATTTAAGTGGCCAAATTAGAAGAGAATATATTAATTAAAAGCTAATATGATAAGCCAGGTGCATTTACCTTGTTGAAAATTATAATATCATTTGAATATAAACCTATAGTTAAATATATCTCATGCTCATAAAACATATAAATCGAACTCTTGTCTATTTATTTACGGGCGATCCTAGACACTTAGTAAGGAATCTTCCTAAGAATCCTCATTTACCACAATATATCATCGACATCCGCCCGATCATTATATGTATTCTTCATAATCAGCCACTACCGAATATCCATGTCAATATATAACCGAATGTTTACCTTACTGTCTCAATTTGAAATTGTTCAAGTATTCAACAGACTCAACCGACAAAGAGAAAAGCTACTCTCAACTTAGATCGACAAATTTTCATGGAGCTATTCGAAGCGACACTTACGAAATGGACCCCTACATAGGCGCCGAAGCTTCTTAACTGGCGTCAAACGTGGAATAAATTGAAGCATAACAGCACTCTTAGCTCATACTGGAAATGTCCGACGGAGTACGATAGTCCAGGTCACCATCTCCCATCATACCAAATCCGTGGAGGCAAGGTCTGAGACTTACTCTGCCGATACACTACGATATTATTATGGTGACCATTATCAACCCATCTCAAGCAGATGCGACGAGCCCCTCAAACAGAATGTTGCTACGAATATAGTATTCCAAATATCAGCCAATCTCTAAACCCAATACGCTTATATTACAGTACCACTTCAGAGATCTGCCTATCATAACAAGGCACCTAAGTTACACTATACTAAGTCTGAAAGCTCGTAATCGTATAATGCGTGTACTTGTGGTTGTCTAAAGCAAAGAGAGAGAAGACCTGAATCGCCCTAAATACAATCACATAACCCCGCTTCGAAGAAAGTGAACCTGTGGATCCATACTGGTGCGAACCCATTTGCAGTCTTCAAGCTCGCTCAAGGCCGATATTTGTCGCTCAAATCAGTGAGAAGATAGGCGGCAATACATAAAGTCCTCCAATAATAAGAAGAGGTGATCAGTATAGGTTGGTGGAATGCAACATGAATTGCATACCTCGAGAGTACAAAGATGATGTTGTCATTTCACCTACCACGCCATTAGCAGCAGAGATTCAGAAAAGGACCATCGTGCCATGAGTGTCAGATTCAGAGCAAGTCCATAAATGTTATCGGCAATCAAGCTCTATAAATAGAAGCCATTGAGCAGAATTTCAGATCATTGAAGATTTTCATCTTGAGGTTTCCTACCTTCGGGTGGATCCTTGTGATCTAGACTAAAGCGTGAGAAGATGGCTTGAGAGTTCTTCATCCCCTTCAATCATTTCGTGTGACGACCAGAGCCTTCGCTGGAGTCAGAGCTCGAGAGAGTTTACTCCATCACCCATCCATGGCACCATCGGCAGCCTTGACACACATCTGCTGGAAGCAAGACATTACTTCCAGCTGGCCCTCCATTTATCTTATTTCCTTGTATTGTATTACATTTTGGCTTAAGGAATTAATACATTTTATGATAAATGCATTTCTATATTTTCCTTCGATTCCATCTCCATCTTCATTTACTTAGCATCCTTTACTTTTATTGCATAACTAAGTGAGATTGTTAGAGTATCACATATTTAATCATGCGACATAGGAATATGAAGCATGTAGCAAACCACCGGGAGGTGTGCGTTGCACGAGTGTTGTGAAAAAACCTTATTTGCTTAGTGTGAAGCTGTAGCAACTCTTGTCTATATGCGGACACAATGCTTGTCTATGAGTAGAATCAGTAGCAACTAACTACCTAGGAGGGTAAGTGGTTGGTCGCATTAAGCAATGTAAGTGATGACGGGCAGAAATGCACGTCATCTTAAACCTTTTATTTAGAATTATGAGGGTTGTTAAGCAGAATATGAGGCAATTATTTTAGGAATTCATGAGAAAATGAGTTTGCGTCGCTTAGCATCAAGAATCTTGGCTAACCCATTGTTATGCGTTCAATTGTCTATTTTTGTAGCTAACGCAGGAAGTGGACGCATACGTGGAAGCCGGGCTATCGCATAGATGATCGCATGCAGAGAAATTCTCCATTGCAAAGGCGAACGCATACGTTCAACGCATGGATATTGCGGTAATCAATCGCATGCGTCCATCACATAGGAGTTGTGATCGTCAAGCGATTGCGGTCATCGTGTAGAAGTTGCGGTAATCAAGCGAATGCGGTCATTGTAAGATTGTGGCTACACGATTATAACTATAATAGCGGGATGAACGTAAGGTTGGTGGAACGGAAACATCAACGCATATCTTGGGAAAATCAAAAGATGATGTTGACATTTCACGCCACGAATGTCAGAATCATCAACGTTGATGCTTTGATGCAGAAGCATCAACATATAGGTTGGTGTAGTTTGTAGCTTATACCTCCATCATTCTTTTATTCATCCACCACACACACATTACCGCATACATTTAGCTACAAGTCCCTGAGTTCGACCTCAGATCACCGAAGAAGCTTGCATTCGCGTTATACTTGGCATGAGCGTAAGAAAACTTGTGACGGGAATGCATGGTCATCGCATACATTCGTTAACGCATAGTTTCATTCCAACGCATAGCTTAAGACATGCATCGCATATTGCGTTCACTAGTTTTTGTCATCAGTAAGCAAGTGTTCACTAGAGATAGGAATAATCTTATGTCAACTAGGTTTATGCGATTACCTTGTCTTATGAGTGCATCATTCATAATTTAGGCATACTTGGGAGAGTAGTCTAAAAACCAAATCTAAGTCTCGGGAGAGCGGATTGGATCGCGTAAGCAAGAATGGGGAACTTAGGAATAAGCTCTTTTTGCTACTACCCAGCGCATGCGGTATGCGGTCATCTCGCTTATGTGTGAGAGCATATGAGCGGGCATATGGAGGCTTAGAAATAGGCTTCTTGACACTATCGCATATACATCGCATGCATCTACGTCAAGTGTGTATAGCATGATCGCATAGCTTTCGTTGACTGGGGTTGCCCTTGCGGTCAAGCTTAGTGTTGCAGTGAAGGCACCCTCACCTTTTCATTTATTTTTCCATGCATTTTACTACGCGTTAACAGCTGCCGTGTCTCTACCTCTCAGTCATACTTCCAATGCTTTGTCTGTTAGTTAAGAGTAGGAGTACTGTATAGCCCATAACCCTCATCATTCTTTTATTTATTCGCCGCATACACATTGCCGCGTACCATTTAGCTACAAGTCCCTGAGTTCGACCTTGGATCATCCGAGAAACTTGCGTTCTCGTTATACTTGGCGAGAGCGCAAGAAAAGTTGTGACAGGAACGCATGGTCATTGTATATAAGATCAACGCATAACCACCGACGCATGGGTATAAACGCATAGCTTAAGACATGCATCGCATAAAAAATGCGTTCACTAATTTACGTCACTAAGTTTTTGGCGCTGTTGCCGGGGACTTGGCAGCTAATAGTTTGTTGAGTTTTGTGTTTTCGCAGGCAACCTTTTTACCTTGGGAGTATTGTAGTTGGTGCGACCAAGTTGCAAACAATATTGATGTGTAGACGATGCGTTGAAAGCCAGTATTGACCCCAAGATAGAAGGGCAATCAGTCGCATGAGCTGAAGGTAGTTCTAAGCGCATGACGGCTGACATGCGCCCACCAATTGCCAGAAGTTCTAATGGTCAGGGCGACATTCTTGACCTAAGCAATTGAGAGCAATCTCCTGCATGAAAGACTCCTTGTGGTGACATCACTCCAATTTCTCTAGGGACGTCTTCTACTCTATCTTTACCCTGTTTTCTTAGTTTAGTTTATTTTTATTGTTATTTTGGATGTGCGGTTGCTTCCTTGGATGTGGTGCATTTTCTCCTTGTAGGTGCGATAATAATTCTCCTCGAGCGCAATTACAATGAAAGAATCCTCCCCATCATTCAACGCATGGCTTCGACCGCATGAATTTCAAAGCATGGTCGCAACCGTTATGATAACTTGTAGAAATACAAGTTATTTATACTACCTTATTTAGATATTGCAGCCAAAAGAAAGGAAAGTTGCGTCAATTTTATGGAAATTAGCTAAGAAATACAAGAATTATAAATTGTCGTCAATACACCCACTGACACCATTGCAATGGTAGAAAAGAATATTTCAAGTCTATTTTGCAGGAAATCAATCATTCATCCATTCATGACTCAAGAGAAAAAGATTAACGCATCTACGTCGCATTGTGCCCATCATTCAGGAATAAATAGACGATCAACGTAATGATGGCGCATGCGACAATTGATCAAGAGCTTTGCGATCAAGCAACTTCAATCACATGTGGTAATAAAAAAACAACATCAAATGTGGGCACACGATCGAAAGATGCAAACAAGCAACGCAATCAAGGAGGATTTTGACACGTGTACAACTAACCGTTGTGCATTTTCGATGGATTGATTGCATAACAGAAGGAATATTTATTCCACTATTTTTGGAATTTCCATAACAATAAAGTGGGAACCACACGACAGAGAGTCAAAGAATTCATCTATAAATACCCTCAGAGAATTCACTGAAAAGATATACTTGATACGAGGCTATTTTGATATTTGTATATTGAGAGAGAGGCTGATTTGAGTGCTGATCGGAGAAGATGGGAAGAAAAGAGGCAAGGCCGAGAGGTGATTCTCAGGGCGAATCATTCCAAATCCCCATCGTGAAGCTTTGTACCTAGATCAACTCTACCGGTTGAGCAAGCCTGAGAGGGACGCTTATCCTTCCATTCACTCCATACACTGACAAACGATTTCTCCATCCAGATCTGTGTCAAGACGTTGGCATTCTTCTGTATTTGTTTCTATCTCTATCATCAATTGCATCTTATCTTCTTAGTCTAAATCATTCCCACCATGTATCAGATGCTTGATTCTATAATTAAATGTCACGATCATTTTCATCTCCATATTTCTGTCTATTTCCGTTCCTCCATTAATCGCTTTCTCCACGATGTTTTCCTAATCCCTTGGTAATTAGAATGAATTAAACAAGTAAATTAATTTGTGCGAAAGAAATAAATATGTCTAGCTAGAGCATGCTAGATGACATCTTCACCTGTGAGAGCAGAAGTGAAGATGCCATTCTGATCTGTCGAGAGAAGGTTAGAAGAATGCATTAACTAAAGCGAGAAGTACTTCCAGAGATGGAAGCAACCTTGTATTCATTACGTTCATCCCTATTTCACCATAGAGATGTGGGAACACGGTCGATCACTGAGAGGTGTATGCCAAGGGAAAGCGGAACAATAGTTATATCTTTCACACAATTAATGAACTTGCGATGTTTGTACTAATTATCTTTTTTCTTTCTGCTTTGTACATGAAGCCTTGCCACCGCATAACACGATTCTTTGTATAATCTTTACAGTCAGTCTCAAACTCGGTATCATGTATCATGTAACCTATATCTTGTATCATCATAGCTTAGGTTTATTTTTATTGTACTTTATTTTACTGCACAACTCTATTTTATCGCATATTTTACTTTAACGCACATTTTACTTTACTGCAATTTTTAAATACCTGTACAAACCTCACTTTTATTAAATTGAAAAACCCCCGATCACGTATATCACGAACGTAACACAAGTAACCTAAAACAATCCCTGTGTTCGACCTCAGATCACTCCGAGAAACTTGCGGTGGAATTATACTTGGTTTCAATGCAAGGAAACTTGTGATAATGTAGAGCATACTACAAACATTCCATTAATAACGCATACATCTAGAAGTAGTATCGTATAAAGTGTGCATGAGCAACAATACAACATAAGATTACCTTTTGCATTACAAGTTTATGGCAATATGAGCTTGTAGCACATCATCATGCATGCACATTACGAACATTCAAATCTCAAGTCATCATGTTATTCTACTTAAGGTTCTTTTTTAGTTATTTTTTATGCATTATCCTTTTGAAATTCTCTTTGTCCGATTGCTTTCCTTTGCGATGCATCTATGATGGTACACATAATTCACTACATCTGCCAACTAAGTATTGCAAAGCTCACCTTACTTTTGATAGCTTCTTCAAAATTTGATAGTCTACGTTTTATTATGTGCAAACCTCTGTTTAAACATTTGTTACCGCATTCTTGTTGAGTTTTTCTTTTGCTTTGCGGCGAGAGCGCTGCCAATCTCTAAGTTTGGGGGTGGTAGCGATCATAGAGAAATGCGTTCACTACATTGCGATGCCTCTTTCAAAAAAAAAAAAATTTCAAGAATAACAACTCCACTATCAGTGCAAGGGGAAAACCCATGCTGATAAGAGTTAAGTTGTGAAATTCACTTACTCGTAGTTAGATGTCTGTATGACACACGTGGGGGCAAGTCAAAACGAAAGTAAGTCG
>NC_052355.1:37207266-37225477 GCF_009727055.1 Benincasa hispida | reverse complement strand
CCAGGATCAACGCTATAAGCGTAACTCCTCTGTTTGGCGCAAGCCAAATTAAAGCCAAGACAAGAGTTGAGTTGAAAATGGCATGCAACTGAAGTTGGTTGTCCGCATGACACAACGTGGAGGCAAGCCAAAACGAAGTGTAACAAGTTCAACGCACATTCGAATAAGAAAATCGCAAGGCTTCGGAATGTGTTTGAGTGAACGCATTCTTAAAAGCTAAACGTAAAGTTGCGGGGAATGAATAAAAATTTTTTGAGCAGAGGCTTTGCCCGAATTGTAAAACTTAGAAAATTATCTCTTGGAAAAGTAGCCAAAGGTTGAAGCGAGCGCTGCTGCCATGGTTCGAGGTATGAATTATATTCTGAGAGGCTGGTCATGCAAAGGAAAGTCAGAGGATGAATATTGAATCTCTTGAGTATTAAGCATGCTTGAGGGACAGCATGATCTATAAGTTTGAGGGTGTGATGACGGGTCAGAAATGCACTGTCATTTAGGCCTTTTATTTTAGAATTTTTGAGGGCTGTTAAGTAGAATATTGCGACGATTATTTAGGAAATTCATGAGAAACGGTTTTGGTCCAAATCGACATTAAAAATCTCGCTAACCCACTATTATGCGTTATTATGCGTTCAATTGTTTTATTTTTGTAGTAACCGCAGAAAATGATCGCATGTGCGAAAGCCAGGCTATCGCAAAGATGACTGCATGTGAGGGAATCTCTCCATCGCAGAGACGAATGCATACGTTCAATGCATGAATATTGCGTTCATTAATTGCATGCGGTGATCGCATACATCAGTTCGTTGTGTGTTGCGTTGTCAGCGAATGCGTCCATCGCATAGAAGCTGTCAAGCAAATGCGGTCATCGTAGAGAGAGATTGCGGCTACATAATAATAACCATAATGATAAGAGCGATCGCAAGGTTGGTGAGATGCAAACATGAATGCATTACCTCGGATATATCAAAAAATGATGTTGACATTTCACCTACCATGCCGTTAGCAAGCAGAGATTTAGAAAAGGACCATCTCGCCACGAGTGTCAGATTCAGAGCAAGGGTCCATAAATTGCTATCGGAGATCAAGTCTATAAATAAAAGCCGTTGAGCAGAATTTTAGATCATCCAAGGTTTTCTGTCTGAAGGTTCCTTACCTTCGGTGGATCCTTGTGATCTAGACCAAAGGTAAGAAGATAGCTTAAGAGTTCTTCATTCCCTTCAATCATTCCGAATGACAATCGGATGCCTTCGCATAGTCAGAGTCGTGAGAAGTCTACCAGCACGCCATCCATTGGCAACTTACCAGCAGCCTTGGACACACTCTAGTGGAAGTAAGATATTGTTTCGAGCTGGGCCCTCATTTCTTTTCTTTCCTTTGTATTGTATTACATTTTGCGCTTAAGGAATTAATTTATTTTGTGATCAATGCATTTCTATATATTTTCCTTCGATTCCATCTCCAACTTCATTTACTTAGCATCCTTTACTTTCAATGCAAACTAAGGTGGATGTTAGAGTATCGCATACTTAATCATGCGACAATATGAAGATTTAGCAAACCATCTCGAGGTGTGTGTGCATGAGTGTTGTGAGAAAACCTTATCGGTGAGCGGGCATATGGAGGCTTACAAATAGGCTTCTTGACACTATCGCATAATCATCGCATGCGTCTACGTCAAGTATGTATAGCATGATCGCATAGCTTGCGTTGGCTGGGGTTGCCCTTGCGGCCAAGTTTAGTGTTGTAGTGAAGACATCCTCACCTTTTCATCTAATTTTCCATGCATTTTATTACGCGTTAACAGTTGCCGTGTCCCTACCTCTCAATCATACTTCCACCGCTTAATCTGTTAGTTAGGAGTAGGAGTAGTGTATAGCTTATCACCCTCATCATTCTTTTATTTATTCGCCAAACACATTACCGCATACCGTTTCGCTACAAGTCCCTGAGTTCGATCTTGGATCATCCGAGAAACTTGTGTTCTCGTTATACTTGGTGAGAGCACAAGAAAAGTTGTGACAGGAATGCATGGTCATTGCATATAAGATTAATGCATACATTGCATTCCAACGCATGACCGTAGACGCATGAGAACCAGCACATAACCTAAGACATGCATCGTATAAATTGTGTCCCAAATTCATGTCACTAACCTCTTTAGTAGCTTCACAAGCCGCTACATACTCTGCCTCCATAGTGGAGCCGGCAATACACCCCTGCTTAGTGCTCGCGACACTACAGCTCCTCTGTTAAGAGTAAAGACTGACCCTGACGTGGACTTGCGAGAGTCTTTATCAGTCTGAAAGTCAAAATCCATTTTATCCAGTAAGGATCAAATCCCTAGATCTATACACGAGCATGTAGTCCCTTGTTCTTCAAAGATACTTGCGGATGTTCTTCACTGTTGTTTAGTGATCCTGGCCTGAGTTAGACTGATACTTACTGACTATGCCCACAGCGTAGCAGATGTTTGGTCTAGTACAGAGCATTACATACATCGAACAGCCAATGGTAGACGCATATGGGACCCGTCTTATCTTCTCAACCTCTTGAGGCGTCTTAGGACACACGTCTTTAGACAAAGCGACTCCATGCCTAAACGACAGTAGGTCCCTCTTGAAGTCCTACATCGAGTACTTGAGCAACATCTTGTGAATGTACGATGCCTGAGATAGTGCTAGGACTTTGTTCTTACGATTCCAAAATATCTGTATTCTCAGAACAAACTGAGCCTCTCCCAAATCTTTCATTTAGGTATGGGTCGCTATCCAGTTCTTAACTACAGTCAGTAAACCTACATCATTCTCAATGAGTAGTATATCGTCTACATACAACATTAAGAAAACTACTAAAATGTTGACAATCTTCTTGTAGACATAAGGTTCATCAACGTTTTGGTCGAAGTCATACGATTTGATCACAGTATCAAACTGTATATTCCAAGATCTAAATGCCTTTTTAGCCCATAAATGGACCGATTCAGCTTGCGAACTTTTTGCTCTTGACCTTGGGTGATGAATCCCTCAAGTTGCACCATGTAAATGGTCTCCTCAAGATTGCTATTTAGAAAGGCCATCTTGACGTCCATTTTCTAGATCTCATAATTATAATAAGCTGCAATGGACAGGAGGATGCAGATCGACTTTAACATGGCAATAGGCGAGAAAGTCTCCTTATAGTCGACTCCCTCTACCTTGGTATAACCCTTTGCCACAAGTCGAACCTTGAAGGTTTGCACCTTCCCATTAGCACCCCGTTTGTGCTTGTAGATCCATTTACAACCTATAGGTCTTACCCCATTAGGTTGATCTATAAGATCCCATATTGAGTTGAGGTACATCGACTCCATCTTGAAATCCATGGCCTTGACCCATTCATCTCGGTCAACATCCTCTATTGCCTTCTGATAAGACAACGGATCCTCAACACCGCCATCTGCTACCATAGTAAGGATTTTCCTAAAACTCAAATAGCGAACGGGCGGGTTCGCAACCCTCCCACTATGTCGAGGTTCCCTCAACTCTTGAGGTGGGACCGAGCTACTAGATGAACTACCATCAATAACTCTTGCTGATGTAGCAGGCACTTCAACAACTCTTATTGAAGTTTTAGTAGTTTCATTGGAAAGCTCATGTAACACGACTTTACTACGTGGACTGTGCTCCCTAATATGATCCTCCTCCAAGAAAGTAGTGTTCGTGGAAACAAACAGCCTATTTTCCGATGGATCATAAAAAAACCCCCTGTGTACCTTTGAGGTAGCCTACAAAAAGGCATAACCTCAATCTTGGTTCCAACTTCTTGGGATTTGCCTCAAGCATATGTGCCGGGCAACCTCAAATGCGGAAGTGACGTAAATGAGCTTTATGGCCATTCCACAAATCCAAAGGTATTCTCACAACACTCTTAGAAGGAACACGGTTAAGTATGTAAATCGCAGTTTCCACTATGAAACCCCAAAACGAGTCCAGTAAGGAAGCGTAACTCATCATCGAATGAACCATGTCCAACAAGGTCTATTTCTCCTCTTCACCACACCATTCTGCTGAGTTGTAACCAACGCTGAGAGTTGGGAAACGATTCCATGTTCTATCAAATAGTCTTAGAATGACGAATCCAAAAACTCTCCACCTTGATCGATCGAAGTGTTTTAATCTGTCTATACAATGCGTTTTCAACTTCAGTCTTGAACTCTTTGAACTTTTCAAAGGATTCAGACTTCCGTGGCATAAGATAAACATACCCATACCTAGAGTAATCATTAGTAAAACTGATAAAATACTCATAGCCACGTCAAGCTCGTACATTCATAGGACCACAAAGGTTAGAATGTACTAACTCAAGAGGCTCTTTGGCTCGATAACCTTTTCTAGTAAAAGGTCTTTTAGTCATCTTACCCTCAAGGCAAGATTCGCACACAGGTAAAGAATTTTCTTCTAACTCACTTAGAAGTCCTTTTTTCACCAATCTCTCATTCCTATTAAGATTGATGTGCCCTAATTGAAGGTGCCAAAGTTGGGCATTTTCTTTTGGAGAAATTCTTGACGTTTAGATTGAGTTATGACAGTTTTAAATAACTCAATGTTATAGAGGGAACTTATGACTAACAGTCTTAGCACATACAAGTTACTTTCCAGATAAGTTGTACAAATATTAACACCATCTTTATGAATAAACACTTTATCTACATTAAAAGAATGTGTATATTTACATGACAACATGAACTTTACAGAAATAAGGTTCCGCTTAAGTTCAGGAACAATATATACATCATTTAAAACAAGAAACCTGTTCTAGAAAGATAATTGGATCCCTCCTACTGCCACAGCTGAGACGATGTGCTTGGTGCCTATTCTGTAAGAGTTAAACAATATGCAGCGGAAGTATCAAGGATCCATAAGCATTCTAATTCACTAATTTTGGCAAAAACTAAAGCATGCTCTTCATAAAAATGGGTTTTTAGAACATACCTTTGATGAGCTCTCCAAGAAAACGTCTGTTCAACTGCTATCTTCACTTGATATCAACGTGAACCACCTCAAAGCCTTCCCTACTATGCTCTTGGAGATTTAGGCAGAGTTGTAGGACTCAAGAACAACTTGAAGATGTTGAGAAACAAGGAAATCTCACAACAACAAATTGAAGAAGATAGTTTCTTCTTCACCGTAATTTTTCTCTCAAATTCTGTATTCTTTCTCTTCTTCTCCAACAACTCGAATCTTTTTTATATATTTAGATGAACATGCAAAGTGATGGAGTGCATGGCTTGCAGCTCATGCTTGAAGAATCAAAGTAGAGAAGATAATGCATTTTGTGTGAGCATAAAGATGATGATAATGGAGAAAACTCCTTTTCCATTTTGTGCAACATGCAAATGAATTTCCATTTTCTTTTTAAAACAAAAAATGACTTTTAAATCATTTTAATTCAAAAATTGATTTTCTTAAATTAATTTAATATCAAATATTAAATTAATTTTTGCACAATAATCATCTCATATATTTAAATCATATTTAAATATTTATTCTTTTGTTCCGTTTAATTTGAACATTTCAAATTAATTTCTCAAGCTACCCTAAAGCTTACCCATTTATGAGCTAGTAGGGGGACCTTGCGGACCTACAGATCATGGGCTCCAACGATCCGGGATTAATCGGCTAAACTCATTAGACCGATCTAACCCCCATTTGTTAACTAATGGGTGATTCCACTAAAGCCCATAGCTGAACTCCCCTCACTGTAGATATATTATATCTACTCGATATAACCATGATTAGTAAGTTAACCCTTCACAGATTGTTTGTAATAACAACTGGGTCGAATTTCTATTTTACCCTTGTAATTACCTCCTGTTCCTTAAATTCCACTGATCCCCTAATGAACAATTGATTTGTGATTCAATCAACAAATCAAATCCCTCCCAGGCCAATGTGAGGGTGAGGCCTCTTATTCAAGACCCATAATCAGCACTTGAAGGGAACAACCTCTCTACTAACCCTAATCGGGTAGGAGTGAATTCCCTCTTGCACCCTATGTTCCCAGCTATTCATCCGGTATTATCCCCAAAATGGTAAGCTTATTGCGCAAAGGCAATTGGTCTACTTTCACCGTTTGCAAATCAAAGGATAATCCCGAACAAACAGAAGTTCATAGTTAGTTCAGGATTAAGGTTATGTTACCTAGGTCATCGCTTCGAAATAGTCAGTCTTAAACAGTAAACAACGTTATAAAGTAATAGTGACAGGTTTCGTGGTTCGATCTTGCACAAAACTCATTTGCACAGGACACCCCCACTCTTCATGTCTCAACATGAACGAATTAGGATCACTTCGTATGTAGCACTTTACAACACTATGTAACAACTACAGGGTAGGTCGCATCCAATAGTGTTACCAAAATAAGGTACCCAACCGTGTTCATATATTATAGATCATTTTGACTATTTACTCGAACCTGATCCACTTGTATGTCTCCACATAAAGTTTAAGTACTCAAATAATAGTCAAGGGACTTAGGTTTATTGGAATTCTAAAAAACAATATATTCAACAACAACTTTATCGAATTCTTAGAATAAGTTCTAATGTTTACAAATCATGACTTTTAGGACATAAAACCCAACAAACTCCCACTTGGATTAAAAGTTCAGTGGTAACTTATATATCTGATATATAAGACTGAGTTTCTGAGTTTTATAGAGAAATACAATAAACTAGGGCATCCCCTACCCATGGTTTTACCATTTGGTATCTCATACCTGATATTTCTCCTACTTGCCCTAGGTTATTAACCTCTGGTATTTCTAGTCTTACTAGATGATTCTTAAACACTTTAGCCGAGAGAATCATTGTAAACATATTAGTATACAAATAGGTTTCTTATGGAGAATTCATCTATTTCTCAATAATGGCTAGGAAACTACATTGAGGTACTCTCAACTCTTTGATTAAGATGGTTTGACCTGCCTTAATAACTCTTGTTAATAGTCAGAGCTAGAAATCTTAAATTCATTATACTTCGATCTTAGCCATTTAAATATCTGAATATTTGTTGATGGGCATTAACAATTTGATTCTTAACAGAAGTTGCTAGAAACAACATAATATTTGAAAATGAACATTTCATTTATCCCAAAAATATATACAATTTGTTCTTTACAAGATTTAACAGTTAAAAAAAAGTAGCAACTTCTCCCACTGGATGAGCTGAGCAAACACTCCTAGGGACAAGTTAGCCTGGCTACCTTTCTCTGCTTTCTTTTCGACAAGATATTGAGGGCAGTGTTTCCTCCAGTGCACTTCATCATTGCAATGGAAACATTTCCCTTTGCAGCGGTATCCTTGCCTTTCAATCTAGTAGGCTTCTTCTTCCCTTTTCCTTTGCCTTTCTTTGCTGAAATACTCTTAGTCTGTGGAGATGAGGCAGCTTCAGGCTTGTAGGATATTCTTTCTTCTTAGTAGAAGTAACATTTCCTTCTGACACCAGACCCTTTGTTCTCAACATTGTCTGGTAAGCTTGTAGCTCATTCAGTAGAGTAGTCAAATTTTATTCATTAAGGCATTGGTACAAAATTGCAGAAAACTCTTCGGAAGAGATTTTAGAATAAAGCCAACTTGACTTCTCTCATCCATTATAGCACCGTTCACTTCAGCCACATTAAAGTGGACCATCATATCCAGGACATGTTCACGAACATTGGTCCCCTCTTTCATGTGACTATTGTAAATGTATTTGATAGCATTATGCCTCAGGGTGAAGGACGGTTGTCCAAACATCCCTCTTAGAGATTCCATAATCTCTTTGGCAGTGTTCATACCCTCGTGTTTTTTCGCCAAAACGTCAGACAGGGTGGCTAGAATATAAGCACGGGCTTTATCATTAGCCCTGATCCATTTATCAAACGCTTCCCGAATAGTTTAGTTGGTATTTGAGCTAGGAATGGGAGGACATTCATCCGTTAAGATAAATCTCAAATCGTCTATCGTGAGTATTGTATTCAAATTTGATTTCTAGTTTACATAATTGTCCTTAATCAGTTGTCCAAAGCCAACAATTGTATAATAGAACTCGTCATTATGAAATTATAAACAAATTTTATAGGCTTTTGAATAAAACTATATGGAGATTGCATCTTTATTTTCAATAATGGCTAGGAAGCACACTTTCCTCCCACTACATTGAGGTACTCTCAACTCTTTGAGCAAGATGCATCTGACCTGTCTCAACAACTCTTTGTTAACAGTCAGATCTAGAAGTCTTTTAAACTTTCTATACTTTGATCTAGCCATTTAAATATCTAAATATTTACAAATGACTTTAAACAATTTGATTCTTAACAGAGGTTGCTAGAACAAACATAATTTTTGAAAATGAACATTTCATTTATCACAAAAATATATACACTTTGTTCTTCAAGATTTATAAAAGTAGTAACATCAAACAGCAACTTCTTCCATTGGATGAGTTGAGCAAACGATCCCAGGGACAAGTTAGCCTAGTTACCTTTCTCTGCTCTTTTCTCGGAAAGATACTGAGGGCAGTGTCTCCTCTAGTGCCCTTCTTCGTTGCAGTGGAAATATTTTCCTTTCCCTGCAGCGTTATCCTTGCCTTTCTTTCTAGTAAGAACCTTCCACCCTTTCCCTTTTCCTTTCTTCACATGAATACTCTTATTCTTTGAAGAGGAGGTAACATCAAACTCGAAGGACATTTCTATCTTCTCGGCAGTAGTAACATTTACTTCTGACACCAGATTCTTTATTCTTAACATTGTCTGGTAAGCCTGTAGCTCATTGAGTAGAGTAGTCAAGCTGTACTTAATTTTATTCATCAATGCATTCGTACAGAATTGCAGAAAACTCTTCAGAAGAGATTCTTGAATGAAACCAACTTGACTTCTCTTGTCCATGACAACACCGTTTACTACTGCCACATTAAAGTGGACCATCATTTCTAAGACATGTTCATGAACATTAGTCCCAACTTTCATGCGACTGTTGTAAATGTACTTAATGGCATCATACCTTGGGGTGAAGGACAGGGTTCCAAACATCCTTCGTAGAGATTCCATAATCTCTTTGGTAGTACTCATTTCCTTCTTGCCAACGCATCAGATAAGCTAGCAAGGATATAAGCATGGGATTAATCATTAGCCCTAACCCATCTTTCATATACATCTCGAACATTTTGGTTTGTGTAGAGCTAGGAATGGGAGGACAATCCTCAGTTAAGACAAACTGCAAATCGTCTATCACAAATATCGTGTTCAAATTTGATTTCCAATTCATGTAATTATCCCCGATTAGTTTATCCGATTCCAACACTTGTATTATTGAACTCGTTATTTTGAAATTATAAATCCAATCAAGTTTTAGCAATTTTAATAATATACCCAAGATTATTCTTTTGCTACGATACTACATCATTGACTAAATACTGCCTCCAGAATAACTCATATTCTGATAGTCATTTAGGTACCACTTTTGGTCAGACATTATTAACACTTAATAATACTGTAAGTGTAGACCCGCTGTTTTCAGATGTCAGAGATCACTAAGACCTAAGACATCCTATCCATTTCTGGAGCTTGAGTTGTTTCGAATCCTATGTTACAACCTTTCAAGGGGGTAGCCATAAAAAAAAAAGACTAGCAAAGGGCCGCTTAAAGCTAACCAGTAGGCGTAACATAGGAATCTCACGGTCCAAACTAACGAAAGAGACTGCAGGATATGTTGACACATTTCCTACACCCACTTACTATGAACTACTTCCTCCGTTCACCTTGATATTGACTCATACAAAACACTTTCTGTAGGGAGGTCACTTCTAGGGTGACACAAAGCGTCATATGAATCTCACGGTGTGAACTATGTGGAGACGTGGCAGTTGAAATCGCACTCTGGATTTTTGTTCAAACAACTTCCCCTTATCCACCTAAGTCTAAATTTAAGCTAAAAAATACTTTCCGAATGGAGGTCACTTCCAGAGTGACACGAAGTACCGCTTAAATCTTGATTGTGAACTCTTAAGGATGCGAGAGCTAAGAATAACATATCGAGTATGTTATTAAGCTTTCGCTGAAGTTTTCTAATAACTCTATCATATAGAAGTTATTGACTACCACTGAAGTGTTCTAATTTTTTTGGGTAAACTTATACTTAGGTTCTTTTCCGGCTAATAAAAACAACCCTAAGTCTATGTGGTTTATCCAAGTATAACTCTTATAAATCGACTTAAACCTATGATGTCTAAGTGATAAACCCTCTTATTACCTCACATCGCTCACGAATATTCATAAAACTGGTTACCAATGCTCAATTATTCGGCCATAATCCCAGGGAGGAGGTGTTTCGTTGACCGTCAACTTAAATACCCCCAACCTTCGATAGGATTATATACCCGTTGAGTTTGTAACCCTAGTTTTACAAGTTTAATGACCTATTTTAACTATTAAACCAAATGATTGACCTACGTGAGCATGCAGCTGTTCTTCGTTATGGATTTTAAATGTCTAACCCAATTTTATAACAACTTATAAAACTTTAGACATGCTAAACATCCACAACCTATAGGCATTCAATATTTAATATAAAACTTATATTAAATACAAGAAACCCTAACATTCATACTATATAATATAAGAAATTATAACATACTTTCAATGCATGTTGCATGCTTCCTATGGTGGGATTTTAAATCTAAATAGCATACTATATGCACATACAAGATTTATTTAATTATAACATACATCCAATGCATAAATAATTAAATACAAACTGATATGGTTTTAGTTTTGGCGAAAACAAGCAAATAAAAGCCTAACTATTACAAAAACAGCTTCAACAGCGCTCGATCTACTCCAAAACCGCTTGAATCGGACTCGAACCATCTGAATCGGACTAGCAGAGTCTGAATTAGACCAGACCTCAAGAGAACTGGTCGAATCGGCTACTATTGGTCTCGCTCAATATCTCGCTAAGGCTGATTGTTTAGCATTGACAACAATCGTCATGCGTTTTGCCTAATCGTTTAGTGTTTGTTTGATCGTTTAGCAAACAATGCCTATCACTTAACAAAGCTACACAATCGTGTAGTGTTTGCCTTCTATCGTATAGTGTCATCGTCTAGTGCTGAAGGACGCTACATGAACGCTTAGTGTCCAACACTATTGTGCAGCTCCATTGTTTAGCATGGACAATTTACCATGCGATCGCTCCATTGTTTAGCATAGGTAAGCGATCGCTTAATGCTATCGCTTAGCATTTGAACGCATCGCTTAGCTGCCGCATAGAGGTAAACGATCGCTTAGTTCTATCATATAACAACTCAACGCCTCGCTTAGCTCTTGATCAAAGGTAAACAATCGTGGTAAGCGATCGCTTATCGCTATCATATAGCTCTTCACCACATCGCTTAGTTGCTGCATAGAGGTAAACGATCACTTAGTACTATTGTATGACAACTCAATGCATCACTTAGCTCATGATTAAAGGAAAACGATCGTGGTAAGCGATCGCTTAACGCTATTGTATAGCTCTTCACCACATCACTTAGCTGTCGCCCGAAGTTACACGATCGTGTAGTGCCATCGTATAGCAATACAACACATCGCTTAGCTCTCCAGGTACACGATCGTCTAGCGCACCACACCTAAAGATCAACTCCTGAAGCTACACGATCGTTTAACTTTTTCTTCACATCGTCTAATGCATGAAGCTAAACGATTCCTTAGCTATTGAAGCTCAACGATGACATGAACAAAGGTTGATCGTCTGGAATCTGCAACTCGGCCTCTTCATTTGTTTCTTCGAATTACAACTTAATTTCAACTCTAATGACTCTAAATAAATTAAAGACTCTTGGGAAGACATATAAGCTCATCAAACAAGAGCCAATTACAAATTTAAATGAGAAATTAGAGAGAAATTAAAGGCCAAAACTCAAAAAACCATATCAGTACATCAATTTCATATTTTCATATAAAACACCCACCAAACCAAAATTAATCCAATTTGAATGCTTATATGATGCTTTGATACCAATTGTTGGAGAGGTAGCAGCACGCAGCGGAAGACATCAGGATCCATAAGCACTCTAATTCATTAATTTTGGCATAAACAGAAACATGCTTAAACAGAATTTAATGGGTTTCAAGAACATACCTTTGAAGAACCGTTGAAATCTCTATTTCCAGCTACAAAATCCTCCAAATCTTTGTGTAGACCACCACAAGATCTTCCTTACTATTCTCTTGGTGCTCTATATTGAGTTGTGGGACTCAAAATAAACCAGAATCAAAGAGAATTTGGAGAAAGCTCACTATTACAACCCAAAAATGAAGAACACCTTATTTATCCGAATTTTTTAGGAAAAATTCTATCGGTTCATCACCTTCACTTCACTCCAATCTCTTTAATATATTGCAGACTATCATGCAAAGAGATTTTCTGCATGGGATGCAGCTCAGGCTTGGAGCAATTGGAGGTTGAAAAAGTGGGTTCCTTGTGAGCTAGTTGAAGATGAAGATGAAAAATCCCATTTTTTCATTTTTTGTGTTTTTCTATTTCCAAAATCCAAAATTGATTTTAAAATCATATTTTATTTCTAAAATCAAAATGTATTAATTTTACAAATTAATTTTTGTTGAATTTTATGTCCTAAAACTCGTAGTTTGTAAATTAATAAACATATTTTGTTTTGTTTTTCGATAAAGTTGTTATTGAAATAGTAATCTTGAATTCAATAAACTAAGGTCTTGTAGCTACTTAATGTAGTGACATAAATGTGAATTAAGTTCAAATATATAGCCAAAATGGTCTATAGTATATGAATAAGGTTGGGCGCCTTATTCCGGGGACACTATGAATGCAACCCACTTTGTAGTTAGTACAAACGATGTGATCCTGAATCGTTCATATAGAGATATGTGAGTGGGGGCATCCTATACAATGAGTTTGCATAAGATTGAACCATGAAATAGTCACTTTTTACGTTCTAAATGTCGTTTTATGTATAAAACTGACTATTTCGTTAATTGATGACCTAGGTAACTTAATCTTAATCCTGAACTAACTATGAACTCCTGTTCACTCGGAATTCTCCTTAGATATGCATAGGTGAGGGCAACTCATCATCGCTGGCCCAATAAGCTTCCCATTTCAGGGGTAAGGTCAGGTGGATAGCTGGGAACATAGGGTGCAAGATGGAATTCACTCCTACCCGTTATAGGGATAGTAGATAGGTTGTTCCCTTTAGTACTGAATCCAGGTCTTGAACAAGGGACTCCACCTTCTCCTTGGCCCGAGAGGGGTTTGGTTTATAGATTGGACCTTAAACCAATTATTCATTAGAGGATCAGTGGAACTTAAGGAACAAGATGTAGTCTTGGGGGTAAAACGGTTTTTATGACCCAACCGAGATTACGAACAACCTGTGAAGGATTAGCTTACTGATTATGGTTATATCAGATGGACAAAAATATATCTACAGTGAGGGGAGTGCAACTACGAGACTTTAGTGAAATGACCCGTTAGTTAACAAATGTTGATTAACTAGGTCAAAGAGTTTTACCGGTTGTTCTCGGATTGTTGGAGTCCATGATCTATAGGTCTATTAGGTTCCCCTACTAGCTCATATGGAATAAATTTAGAACAGTATGATAGAATAATTTGAATTGCTCGAATTAGGTGAAGAGAGAGAAATCGACAAGTATATGTGATATAGTGGTCGGGTTTTTTAGTTTAGAGATACAAATTTAATATTTAAATGTGATTTAAATATCAAGAATATGAATATGTTCATATTCGGAAACTCGGAAATGATGGAAATGGCCAAAGATATAAAAAGTCAAAGAGTTGACTTTTGACTTTGAAAAGTCAAACTTTGATTGACCTTATATTCAAATGTGATTTGAATTTCGAGAAAATGAATGTGGATTCATGCTTGGGAGGTCAAAATTAGTTAACACTGAAAAAAATCATAAAAAGTCAAAATGTTGACTTTTTTTGGTCAAAGTTTGACTTTGACAAAATAATTATTTTGCCGTTTGACTATAGTTAGTGGGAAAATCCAAACTTTTATTGGATAATTCCACTGACAAAATAGTGGGCTAGGTGTTGGCTTATAGTGGAGACATTAAGCCTACTTAGATAGTGGATTCTAGGTGTTGGATTTTTATGGATTTGTTTCATGCAAATGTTGCATGATTTTTTCTTTAAAATGGGCTTTTGAATTTGGATTAAAGACTTTGGCCATTTTTGCAAAAATTAGTTTTTATAAATGGGCTGAAAAATTAAAAACTCAAACCCAAATTCATTCTTATTTTTCCATCTCTTTCTCGGTTTCTTCATCCATTGGGTCCCACAACTCGATTATGAGTCCAGAGGATAGTAGGTCAACTCTAGTGGTGGTCCGAAAGAATTTGGGTCGAGATTCAGCGAGGAAAAGCGGTTTTCAGGAGCTTCAAAGGTAATTTAATTTACTGTTTTTTTCCTTCAAATTGCATGCTAATTTCCGTCAATTTCATAAATTAATTTTCTAAATTAATTAATAATTATTAATAATAAATAATTTTAAACAATTTAAACAATCCCGAAGGAGACACAAACTGGTGAATCCCGAAGGAAACACAAACTGGTGAATCCCGAAGGAAATACAAAATCTAATGGGCATCTAACTAATTAGTAAGGACATTTCCACAGTCTCAACATCATAATCATCACTGTACAAATTTATGACATACATAAAAACCTCAACATCATGGTTTTACAACATACATGTATACCTCAACATCATCAGATCAAATACAACCATGGAAGCACATACCATCTCATACTAGCACTCAAGTATCTATGTGCATAAATAAATAATTCAAATATCGTAACAGAACATACTTTAATCATGTTATATTATCAATCTTTCATGCTGTCATTCTGCCATAACCTTCATTTAACATGCTAGCATACATCTAATGCCTGGCCCGTGGGCAGTTCCAGTAGTAAGATTACTTAATTTGATATTAGGTCGAACCAAAAAGCAATTGAATCTTTATGAAAATTCTTGAATCCTTAATCAAGCCTAAACATAACCAAGCTTTAAAATAATAGTTAAGGCCAAAATTTCAAACACCCAAATATTACAAAATATTTCCAGATAACCTTACCTAAGGTGTGGTCCAATTCGAATTCACCTTCCAAACCTCCAATTTTAAGCCCAAATAATTAGCAAACCAAACTCTTCTTCATCTTGAATGAAATTCTTGAATCTCCCCCTAATCATAATTTGAAATTAGGCTTACATGATTAAAGCTTGAATCAAATACATACTTCACTACCAATGTCGCAAATAAATTATCCATATGTAGCTTCGTAAAAAAATCACTTCCAAATGACTTTACCAAAATTTCTCAACAACCAAGATTAATCTGCAAGAGGGTAATAAAAGCATAAAACTTACCAAAACTTGCTAAAACAAACTCCAACTTCACTGAACAACATCTCAATACCTTTACAAACTTGAATCCAAAGTTGAAACACAATGGGTATCAACCAAATTGATGCCAAAAGTAAATGATATTCAAGAATCATCCGATAACAAACCCAAACGACAGAAATCTTACCCAAATTGATAGATCCAGTGACGGAAAAAGCGAACGATGCTTGAGCAGTGGTGGACGAAGGTCATGAAGAAGAAACTGACGCGACGGCTTTGGGTGACGTCGGACGGGCTCACGAACGTGAGGAAGAAAATGGGGGTGGGGTTTGACTTTTTATAAAAAAAAAACAACAATAACAACAACAATAATAATAAAAAAACATAAAAGAAAATAAATATAATTACATTTAATTCCTTTCCATTTTATACTATTAAATTCCTTTCCGTTTCAAAAGGAAATTAATTCCTGCCATTAATTTCCAATTTGAATAATTTCACGCCAACAATTAAATTCCCGCACTTACACTTGAAGTCCAAAATTCCAAAAATTCCCTCTAACTAATAACAATTAATGAAATTCCAAATAATAAAGTTACTGAAATTATATTATTACTAAAAATGTGCGGGGTGTTACATTCTTCCCTTCTCAAAGAACTTTCGTCCTTGAAAGTTCATTCTTGAAAAAAAAACTCCGGAGGTGTTACATTCTTCCCTCCTCAAAGAACTTTCGTCCTCGAAAGTTCATTCTTGAAAAAGCTCCGAGTACTGGGCCTTCATCTCATCCTCTCGCTCTCAGGTAGCCTCCTTGAACTGGTGATTCTGCCACAGGACTTTCACAAAAGCAATTTTCCGACGGCGTAATATTTTTACCTCTCTAGCGAGGATCTCTATAGGCTTCTCCTCGTAGCTCAAGTTGTTATTCAACTATAAGGGCTCGTAGTCAACTACATGGGACGGGTCTATAAGAAGGGGGGTTCAAGTATTTTTGTTTGGTGTAAAAAGAAGAATACCTCATTATCATGTGGGACTTTAGGACAATATGTGTTAGATGGAAAGATAGCTTATGTAGGTGATTGGTATGAACTTTGTTTAACACAAGAATCTATTACCGAAATAGAAGGTTGAGAAGGGATAAGTTAAAATGGAGTTACTAGTACACAGTAGATGTTTGAGAATTATTGATATGGTATGTTGAGGCTTCATTAGTTAAGATGTAAAACATTGAGGATATTAGTAAAATTTAAGGGATTTTGACTTTGTGTGCAAGTGTTGGAAACATGAACTAGCAGACCATCAATTAGATTGATAAAAGAAAATAATCCAACTCGAGGTAGACAATAATAGTATATGCACAAAAGTAAGTAAGTTGGATCTTCCAATATAACCATTGATAAAGGTAGACTTGGCAATAAAGTTGAGTTGATAGTAAGAAGTTACTAAAAGTGGGTTTTGAGCATTACAAGATAGTATGTATTCTTTGCATGGGCAATGAGTTAACTAGCTTTAGAGAGTACGAGTAATCCAAGCTAGGACTTATGAATCAAGAAGGTTTTATCGTTAAAAAAAATGACATCAAGGATCAATTACGGTTATTACGAGGTTATGAAAAGGTGTTATCAATTGACTATGTTTAGCATCCAAGGACTTCAAAACCTCATTTTCAGGGGGATTCTGGACTCGTTCGCAGCGGGGTCTAAGTAATGATATGTGATTGTTTCAAGCCTAAAGAATAATATGAGGATGGCTCAAGCAAGTTTTATAGCTATGACAGCATAGAGCCTCATGATGATTTTCATGAATGTGAGACTTATTTAGACAGAGTTATTTCTCAGGCATGTAGACCCTAGGAAAGACATCAACAGTTGGCGCTTCTAGAGTAGAACAGTTTTCAGTTGACTAGATTTATTCTGGTACGTATCTTCAGATGACGCTTATATATAGACCAGTTCCTTCACTGCACATATGAAGTTTTCTTGACATGGTAGGCTCAAATATATGTTTTTAGTATATAAGACTTTCTTCACTTTATGACCATTTTCACAGTTCTCAGTCGAACGTGTAGAAATGTTGCTAATTTTCAACATCTTAAGTTCCATAGTTATTTGTGGAAGGGATTGTTACGCCTCTTTTGGTATTAGTTTTAACTATGTCAAACGATGACCTCGTTTTGCATCTAGTTTTTTTTAAGAGTCTCTAGTAGCATTGGGTACTCGATTGAATTTTGTTACAATTTTTCACCCATAGATTGATGGTCAAATAGAACGTCTGAACCAGATATTGGAGATATTTGTGCACTTATGCACTAGAGTTTTCACAGAGTTGGGACTCTCACTGCATTTAATGGATACGCATATAATAATAGCTATCAGACTGCCACTGGCACATTTTCCATTTGAGGCCCTATATGGAAAGATTATAAGTCTCCAGTATGCCAGGGTGAGGTTGGTGACAGGATTTGTTAGGACTAAATTAGTGCAGACCACAAATGAGGCAAATACAGAAGATCAGGGTTCGTATGCAACCAGCTTAGAACAGATAGAAAAGGTATGCCGATGTAAGACGTAAGGACATGGAATTTGAGACTGGATGGAAAGTGTTCTTAAAAGTGGAACCATGAAAGGTATTCTGAGGTTGGCAAGAAGGGAAAGTTGAGTCCGAGATTCATTGGACCTTTCGAGGTCCTGGAACGAGTTGGCCCCGTAGCTTACCGTTTGGCATTTCCCCAGCACTGTCTTGAGTTCATAATGTCTTCCATGTTTCGATGCTAACGAAGTATGTAATGA